>NC_056732.1:79683222-79768222 GCF_019279795.1 Protopterus annectens | reverse complement strand
TACCCGTGAATTACCACATAGCTGGCAATACACTAAACACGGAAAGTGTGATAAGAGACTTGGGGACACAGGTGGACAGTGGTCTCACCTTCAATAACCACATCTCCACAACAGTCAGGAAACCCTTCTATGTGGCACACCATCACCAAGGGCTTTTCATCCAGAAAAAAGGGAGGTCATATCCCTCATTAGACCCATTATAGAATACAATGCCTTGTTTGGTATGTACCTCTCAAGACATCTGCAACAACTGGAAAGGCAGCAGAAAAACCTCACCAAAAGGATCACAGGCCTAAAGCAGATACCCTATGCTGACAGTCAAAAAAAAAAAAAAAAAACTCCAGCTATACTCTTGTCGCATATAGTCTACTCAGACACAATCTCTGCTTAACATACAAGGCCATGTCAAACCCAGAGCTGTTGGACATGCTACACTTAATAAAAAAAACATCCCAATCCCTCAGAGCCACACGCTCCAGGATCTAAACCTGGTCATTAGTCAACAAAACATGCTGGAGGGATAGGTTCTTGACTCAAGACTCCCCAGACTCTGGAATAGACTGCTCCTACATGTAAAGCAGAGCGCCTCTTTGGCCATCTTCAAAAGGAACCTTGACGATTGGATGGGAGATAGAAGTAAATATTGTGGGAAGAAATAGCCAGGGAATTATGGCTAGGCTTGTATAGGGCCTAGGACCGATAGCCTAGTACTAACCTACGAACATATGAAGGAATACAATTGTTTTAGGACTTCCAGCATTTGCCAAAGATTTGAGGAAAAGCCCTTGTCTGCATATTTTTATAGGTAGATGCTAAATGCTGCCAGCTTCTAGCAATGGGGATTTTGGCCTGGGAACTAGAAGTCAGAAGACCAGAAATTATGTCATTCTGCAAGCTATGCCAGCAGTAATATTTTAGATATTAATTTGAGAAGTCTCTTACTGAGAGAGCATTCTGCATTATGTCTTGCACATGATGACAAGATCCATTCACCACACATCTGCCTTGCTCTAATGAAGTAAGTTTCTAGGAAACAGTATGCCTCTCTTGGATACACAGTCAGGAATATAGTAAAGCTTAGTTTAGATGTTTTCTTTAATTTGTATGAGCCTGTACTGCAATGTTATTTTAAATACTTCCTGTGGTTTTGAACTCCAATGCCACTGTGAATATACATTTAGTATGGTCTTGTTCTTTTATTTATTATTAAAAGTATTTAAAGCTTTCATTGTGGCTGATGAGGATACACAAGTTTTGAGAGTACTTGCATACTTATTTGGTGACACTATGTAGGCCACTCCTAACGGCCTTGCTCTGGTCAAACTACCATTTGTATTGGTAATAAATATTAATACTACACAGTAAAACTGGACACCCCTTAAGGGCCCTAAAGCAGCAGGAGTGACTGGTGGCAGTTACCTTAATAGTCTGGGCGGAAGGGGGGTATGGCTAATAAAACTTGTGCCAGCCTTTCCCAGGTGAGTGGGTGTAAATCAAACCTCGCTGTGTCAGCTACTTGGGCAGGGACATGAAGCACTTGTTGAACAGAAGGGCTGCTGGATGCCTTGACTTGGGTCAGTCAGCTGAGATCTCAACTCTACAGCTGTGCCAGTGGGGAGTCTTACTGGGGATCTAGAGATAGAGGAAGAAACCATTCCCGGACTGACCATGGTCTCTGTGTGCTCTTAAGGGAAACTGCACTTGATGCAGAGAGCTGCATCTGGAAATACTGTGTGTGTACCCGTAATCCTCTCAGTGAATGTCCCCCACTGTTGCCAGTGGTGAGGACTGAGGCTCCTTGATTACTGGTTGGCAGTAGTGGGTTACAACACTGTCAAAAGCTCTCCATGCAGACTGTGCCTTTTTAGGCAGTATCAGTCTATTACATCTACCAACCTATCCAAGTCAAACCTGGATAAAACAGCATTGCTCAATGGTAAAAGCCTTAACAAGGAATTTTCCCCCAAAGAAACCGACCTGTCCCTAGAAAATACTGACATATGGTTAGAATATAGATAACATACCCTTCCTACCAAGTTAGTGTTTAATCATTTAGGTCCACTTTTGAGGGCAATGCTGCTACAGTCGAAGGTGTCTTTATACTCCTCTGCAATGCAACCGCATCAAATCCTATAAACACAACAACCTATACCCTGCCAAACTACAGAACCCCTTTTATGTCATCCACTACCATATCTAAAGAATATCAATTCTCTTACTACAGGGCCAAGCACCATTACTCAAGTGATTTCATTATACAGCTATAGAACTAGGAAGACCTATACTACTGCAAAAAAAACATAGGCAACACTTTCTCCATCTCATCAGTTCCAACTCAATGGACCAGATAGCACTATCCTCTACAAATGCCTTACTTAACCTTCACAAACGTTGCGCCACTATGTCCTGACATCAACAGCTTCCCCTCTCAATAGACATGTCTGATCACCATTCAGTGGCCTTCACTGTTAGGACCCAAATGTGCACCACTATGTCCTGCATCAACAGTTTTCCTCCCAATAGACATGTCTGATCACCAGTGGCCTTCACCATTAGGACCCAAACATGACCACAAATCCTGCCATTTCTACAGTTTCTTTAGTGTCTTCTAAGGCAAACTTTTTTGCAACTAGTTGATGACCGGAGAAGGTTTAAAAACTCCCCTCTCCTCAAACTCTGGCCAACATCACTGTATTTACAGAGAATTTATATGCTAATCTTTATTCTTAAAGAAACATCAGTACCCTTCTGCCAAAAATAGGAAAAAAACTCCCACAGTGAACACGCTGGTATAACCAAACTATATTATATATACACAACTTCACCTTAATAACCACAAGTTATTTAACCACATTAGGAACCATATATGGGATTTTGTACAAGGGCAAAACTGTATACACAATGAAACAATCTGACAAAGGCCAGGAAATCAACCCACACTCGAATTATAAACAAACTAAATGTAAATCCACACGTAATGCATCTCTCTGGATAAAAAAATAAGACTAACATGCAAAGCCAAATCAAGATTGGGAGTGGAGTCTACACTAACAAGCTTTCTATCTGCAGTGCTCTGTACTAAGGCCATACTTATTTATCTATTCTTCTAATGCCCAAGCATCATACAATGACCAGTTCTGCAGAGAATCACAAATATGGAGCCATCAACTCCCTTGAGGACTCCTGGATCCATATACTAACACATGGGGCCAGGACCACAAGCTGAGGTTATGTGCAGCACCGTGTCCCTCTGTGGGTTTATTCTTCTCACTTCATTGATATTCGGTGTAGAAGACTTCGCCTAGAGGGTTTCCTCTGTGCTTTAAAGTCTTAGTCCCTTATCTCTAAAATTATTTCTGCTGAATAGTTGCATACTTGAGCTGTTTGGTTAGCTTTTACATACCTACATCAACTTTATTACAAGCTGAGATAAGTACAAACTTGCAGTGTTATAAGTACTCCATTTTATTTTTTCTGTTTTATTGTTTCAGTGAAAATATTGTGTTACAAATAGCACTGCATTTATCTGCTTATTTATTTGTTCACTGAAAATTGTGAGCTCTCTGTATGCAGTTGTTTCCCCACCCATCCTCTCAGTGAGCTCTGTCTGCAGTTGTTTCCCCACCCATCCTCCCTGTTCTTGTTGTGGTATTAATCTTGGTGGCTCTGGAATTGACCACCCTCCTGGGCCCATCTCATTTGCTCACTCAACCAAGTACAGTGAGATCATATTTTGATTTCAGACACTCCTACCATTCCCATCTGTTCAGCACTATCCCAATCTAGTCTCATTAGCTCATCCTGCCTAATACAGAGACATTTGAGTAGGCATACCCACTTAGGCGCTGAACTTGTCTGAAGACTGCGTGAACAGGGCTCAGTTCTGGGGTTTTTTACTGGTTAACTGGGTTGTTGTTGTTGTCTTTCAGCTTTTCCCGGTTAGGGGTCGCCACAGCGGAACTCCGGTCCGCTAATGATTGGCAGTAGATTTTCATGAACGCCGAGGTGCCAGCCCGACGTTCAACCTTCAGCGAAGGCACGCCCATTTATGCATGTCTTTCGAATGCCCACCAAATCGCAGGGAGGACATGCAAACTCCACACAGAAGGCACTCCCCGCACTCCAGTCGAGAATCGAACGGGAGAACCTCTTCTGTGAGGCAACAATGTTACCGATGCACCACCGCGGCATATTTTGTTTAAATCAGTTTGCTTGTTTTCTATTGTTATATATATAAAAAAATTGCACTTTATCTGCTTTTACTGTATTTGTGTTTCTTCCTACTTTATTACCTTATTTTGCTTTTGCCTCTTCTTAAAAGTATCCAATTGTGTTTTACTGTTTGGTAGTAACCTGATTAAATTTTAACTGTTATTCTAAGCCTTTTGATTTAAGCACGTGGGCTTCAGACCAGTTTTACACTAAGGTGGTTTGTGGGCTGCTCTGTTGTGGCAGGACAGGTAGCTTACATCCTTCTAAGTTGGGAATTAAGGAGGTTTGTGGTCTGCACTATTGTGGGAGGAGAGGCTAGATTCTGCTCTTCTGAGCTGGGAATTTCTGGTTAAAGGCTTATTTTGCCTGCTTATTTGATCGGTTTCTTTCTGAAATTTGTGCACCGTGTTTGCTGTAGCCCAGTAGTTTAAATTAGAAGTTATGTACATACCATAATGTTCCATGTTAGTTGTCTTCTCTCACCTTCTTTCTTGCTGGTTGGGTTCGGAGCCGATCCCCGGCTCCGACTCGGCACTTGCTAAGCTCGAGAACTCATTTTTCCAGCTCGAGGCAACCCTATATTCCATGATGCAAGGCGCGACTACCTCAGATCTCGTTTGGTAGCTAGAAGAAAACCCTGCCAAAAAAGACTTCTTCCCAAGGAAGAAGATTACTAAGTATAGGAGAAACTAGGTCGATAGCCACTAACAATAATGACTCTTCCTACTGGGAACTCTTGGAAAGAGTGACAACACCCCCAACAAAAGGAAGGTACAACCTCAAGCTCAGTCCAGGCCAGGGGGAAGGAGGGAGAGACGCAAGAAAGAAGGCGAGAGAAGACAACTAACATGGAACGTTATGGTATGTACATAACTTCTAAATGTTAAGTTGTCAAACTCGCCTTCATTCTTGCTGGATGGGACCAAGGCCCCTAGCACCTCTATCCTGGGTGGCTCAATGGAACAGACTCTTGAGAACTGTGGAACCAAACCTAGCCCTGTCCCTGGAGGCCAAGTCCAATTTGTAATGAGACACAAAGGTGTGAGGAGTGGCCCAAGTGGCTGCTGCACAAATGGTGTCAATAGGTAGCCTATCCTGAAAGGCTGTGGATGTGGACAGGCTCCTGGTAGAATGTGCTTTTGGTTTTGAGGACAGTTGCTTGCCGCTAAGATGATAAACATAAGAAATGATAGAAGACAGCCATCTGGATAAGGTCACTTAAGAGACTGGGAGACCTTTTCTGTTCTCTGCATAAGAAAGGAATAGTTGATCAGATTTTCTGAATTGTTTAGTTCTGTCCAAATAATATCGGAGTTGACGATGGACATCTAAGCAATGAAGTTTTTGTTCAGCTTTGTCTGAATAATTAGGGAAAAAAACTGGCAAATCAATAGATTGGTTAAGATTCGTCTGGGAAGCAACTTTGGGCAAAAAAGATGGATTAGGTCTTAAAGATACCCTATCTTTGTGAAAAACCAAGTAAGGGGAACGTACACAGAGGGCCTGAAGTTCAGAAACCCTTCTAGCTGAAGTAACAGCCACCAAGAAAATTGTTTTCCAGGAAAGAAACTTTAAGGAGCATGTAGCAGCCGGTTCGAAGGGAGGAAGAATCAAGGATGCCAGCATTAAGTTCAAATCCCACTGCGGAGGAGGATCTCTGATTGGAGGCTTCAGGAGAAATATACCTCTCAGAAAGGCTTTGCAAAGCTTGTGGGACATTATGTTTTGATCCGCTAAACCAACATGAAAATTAGAGATTGCTGCCAATTGGACTTTAATTGTAGAAGAAGAAGACCCTGATTGAAAAATCTCTGCTAAAAAGTCCAAAACTGAATGCACTGGAACAGTAAAGGGATCTATGTGTTTCGACTTTGCCCAGAAAGAAAAACGTTTCCACTTACTAGCATAAATCTTTCTGGTGGAGGACTTTAGAGAAGCTACTATGATATTCTAACGGGTTAGAGATCATAGGAAGCCTGGCTAAGGAAGGAAGTGGAGCAACCAAGCAGTGAGGTTGAGAGAATGAATGGCCCGGCGTTGACCCGACTGGTGGGTCAGAAGATCTGGAACTGGGTCCAGATGCCAAGGCTGCGCCAGGAGAGGACGATGCAGGGACGGAAACCAAATTTGTCGAGGTCAGTAAGGGGCAATGAGGATCAACTTGGCTCTCAATACAGTAGCTTTCTGAATAACTTGTGGCATCAGTGGAAATGGAGGAAAGGCATACAGAAGTCCCCGGGGCCAATCCTGGGTTAGAGAGTCTCTTGGGGAATGGCCTGGTAGAAGAAAGAGGTGAAGAAGTCTGGGCATTTGCTGTTTTGGGGTGTAGCAAAAAGGTTGCAGGAAGGGAAGCCCCACTTCTGAAAAATCTCATCCACTACCGGTTGCTTGAGAGACCACTCGTGTGGCATGAGAATAGCTCTGCTCAGTCTGTCTGCTAAGAGGTTGGATCTCCCGGGGATATGCATTGCTATCAGAAACCAATGAGAGAAGATTGCCCATTGCCAAAGTCCGAGAGCTTCTCGACACAGTGGGTAGGACCTGGTCCCACCCTGCTTGTTGATATACCAGACTACAGACATGTTGTCCGTCTGAACGGCAATAGTCCCTAAGGGAAGAAAGTCGCTGAAGGCTTGCAACGTTAAAAGCACTGCTCTCATCTCTAGGACATTTATGTGCAGATGGTATTCTATGGGTTGCCAAGTCCCATGGACCATCCTGCCCTGATAATGCCCCCCCACCCGATCAGAGAGGCATCCAAAGTGACTGTGGCAACCGGAACTGGGGGAACAGTCAGCCCTGACGGAGCAGAGGAGAAGACATCCACCAGGTTAGATGACTCTTGCATGACTGCGTGACAAAAATCTCGTGACTCATGGGGAGCTGCTGGAATGACCACTGAGCGAACAACATCCACTGCAGAAGACGCATGTGGAAGCGGGCTAATGGCAGTAGAACAATGGCCGCAGCCATAAGACCCAGAACCTTCAGGACAAATTTGGCTCTGATCTTCTTGCTGAGTAATATGATCCGAACATACTTCTGAATGTCCAGAATTCTTTGTTTTGTGTGTCTGGCTGACATACTGACAGTGTTTAATTCTGCGTTTATAAAGGTAATAGATTGGCAAGGCGACAGAGAAGATTTTTCGAAGTTTATTGAAATCCCCAATTGTTTGCAGGTTTGCAGAGTGTAGTCTCTGGCCTTGAGAAGTTGATGCCTGGTGGTGGCGGAGAGGAGCCAGTCGTCTAGATACGGAAACACCTGGAATCCTTAACGTCTCAGATGAGCCGTAACCACTGCCATACATTTGGTAAACACTCTGGGGGCTGTAGTGAGGCCAAAGGGCAGGGCTCTGAATTGAAAATGACTGGACCCCAGCAGAAAGCGGAGAAACCTTCTGGAGCACCTGTGAATCTTTATATGATAGTACGCATCCTGAAGGTCTATTGAGCACATCCAGTTGTCCTTGCCCAAAAAGGGTAGAATGGACAAGCGTGACCATCCGGAACCTTGCCTTGTTGACAAACTTGTTTAGTTTGCTGATGTCTAAAATTGGTCTTCAATCTCCCGTCCTTTTGGGGGACCAAAAAGAATCTTGAGTAGATGCCGGATCCTACTTGGTCTGCTGGCACTATTTGGACGGCTCTTTTTGCCAGGAGCTTTGATACTTCCTGCTTTGCCAATTCCCTTAGACCGGGTGAGACGTCTGGAAGGGATTTATGAGGAACGGGATACCTCTCGAAAGGGATATTATAGCCCTCTGATATGATCGACTGTACCCATTTGTCTTGAGAGAGGGAACGCCAGGCTATTGGGTACAGCGACAATCTTCCCCAGTCTGCCTCCAAGGGTGGACAGTCGGGCAATAACTCAGGGATGCTGGAAGGGTTTATCAGGGAGAGGCTCCCTGCTACCCTGATTCTGCGGACCCCCTCTGCCCCTAGGGCGGCGCCATTATTATTACCCCTCTGCCTCTGGGGTAAACTGACCACGGTGTCCGGGCGTGACTCCTTGAGATTTACGGAACCACATCTTCCTCCCTTCTGACCCTTTGGATAGGGTCTTGAAGGGGTGGAGAAATGGACTCACGCAGAAAGGGTCTTGCCGCCTTGTTCACATCTGGTCAATGTATCCTTCACCTGAGGTCTGAAACCGTGGGCCAAAGCAAGGGTGGTGAAGGGCTAACAGTATGCAAAAATTAATTACAAAATCCAGGCCTGCCGCCTAGTGCCACTCCTGTGCCTGCATGGCCCTACTGCCCATCACCTGAGGTCCCAACAAAGCCGAACCACCAAAGGGGTATTGGTGAAGGACACCTTAAAGGGTATGCAAAATTACAAAGCCGCATCCAGGCCTGATGCCTAAGTGCCACTCCTGTGCCTGCGTTCTACTCGCTCCATCGGCAGCATAAGAAATGAGCCGCATGGAGGAGTTAGTCAAAGAATTGAGAATTCCTAGCTGTGAGGCAATCTTTTCCTGAGCCCCAGTCGCCGAAGGATCCTGAACCACTTCACCTAGTTCCTTGAGAATGTCTCTCTGAAGTCTGGTAAAGTGACAAAGGTAGTTCAGCGAACGCATAGTAAAGGTCGCTGAAGAAAACATCCGCTTGCCGTACCTATCCATGGTCCTAGAATCCTTGTTAGGTGGATGGACAGGCACAGAAGGATCAGCAAGTTCCTTCTTGGTGGCCGCCGCCACCACCATAGCATCAACAGGGACGCCCTTAGAAAGAAATTAGAAGTTATGTACTTACCATAACGTTCCATCTGAGTAGGTGGATTCATTTGTCTGCAACTTGTGGGTTATGGATCCGATATCGGATCCGAACCGGCATGGTTTATCCAGCTATGGATCAGAGCTCTTAGCTCCTCCCCCTCACCCATAATGCCCTGACATGACCTGACATGATACATGACCTCAGATCAAGTTTGCCCTGAATCAAAATACCCTTTCACACCTAATATGCAGGAAACTGACAAGGCCAGGGGGATAGGAGGGCGGGATGGTTGCAGACAAATGAATCCACCTACTCAGATGGAACGTTATGGTAAGTACATAACTTCTAAATCTGAAGTAGGAGATTCATTTGTCTGCAACCTGTGGGACAGAGTCCCCAGCTACCTGAATCTTGGGCGTCATGGTAGGATATTCGAGCACCGCTGAGCCAAAGGCTGCTCTACCTCTAGATGTGATATCCAGCTTGTAATGAGAAATAAAGGTATGGGATGAAGCCCAAGTGGCTGCTGAACAAATGTCATCCAGAGGAATCCTAGCCTTAAAGGCCGCTGAGATAGAAACTGACCGAGTTGAATGGGCATGGACTCCCTCCGGTGCGGGCCTCCCAGAGGCTTGATAAGCTAGAAGAATACACTGCGAAATCCAGCGTGACAAGGAGACTTTGGAAATTGGCTTACCCAGATTGAATTTGGCAAAGGAAATGAATAACTGGTCGGATTGCCTATGACCAGCTGTCCTGTTAAGATAAAAACGAAGCTGCCTGTGAACATCCAAATAATGCAGCTTGTATTCACCCTTGTTCTGGTATTTAGGAAAGAAAACAGGGAGGTTAATGGACTGATTAATGTTTGCTTCTGAAGCTACCTTAGGAAGAAAGGAGGGATTGGTCCTGAGGTATACTCGGTCCGGATGGAAGACCAAGTAAGGAGGCTTTGAAGATAAGGCTTGAAGTTCCGAGACTCTTTTGGCCGAAGTAATGGCTACTAAGAAAGCAGTTCGAATGGGGGAGCAGTCAAGGCCTGAAGAACCAAAGACAGATCCCCAAGGAGGAACCGCTTGCTTGACAGGGGGCCTGAGGAGAAAGGTGCCTTTAAGGAAGATTTTACACAATTTGGCAGACATAAGTGGTCCAGAGTCATGACCAACATGATAGTGAGAAATGGCCGCAAGCTGCACTTTGACCGTGGAACTACTGGCACCATCATTAAAGAGAGTGGTTAGGAAGTCTAACACCAGAGGAAGGGGAACCGTGAAGGGATCTAGACCTTGCCGCTCCGCCCAAATGGAGAATAGTTTCCATTTACTGCGGTAAACTTTCCTGGTAGATGGTTTATGAGCCGCTACCAAGATGGCCTTAACGGGAGACGAGTCCTAATTAGGAGTGGAACTGGAGCAGCCAAGCAGTTAGCTTCAGGTTGTCCAGATTCGAAATTGATAGGTTCGATGGATGCGATATCAGATCCGGAATGGGATCTAGAATCCAAGGTGGATTCACCGAGTGAGACCTTAGGAAAGGGAACCAGATCTGTCGAGGCCAGAATGGGGCAATGAGGATCATTCTGCACCCCAACCGAAAGGCTTTCTGAAGAACTTGGAGCATTAGAGGCAAAAGGAGGGTAAGCATATAGAAGACCGGGAGGCCAAGCATGCACCAGAGCGTCTCTCGGGGAGTCCCCTGGAGGAGGGATTAGAGCGAAAAAACTGTTGCACTTGGTGTTTAAGGGAGACGCAAAAACATCGCAACAAGGAGTTCCCCACCGTGCGAAGATGAGTTTCGCTACTTGAGCATTGAGAGACCACTCATACGGGGAGAGAATGGTGCGACTGAGCTTGTCCGTCAGGATGTTGGACCGACCCGGAATATGCGTTGCGATGAGAAAGTGGTTGGTGGAGATCGCCCATTCCCACACTCTCATGGCTTCTCGACATAAGGGATAAGACCTGGTTCCCCGGTTTGTTGATGTACCAGACCACCGACATGTTGTCTGACTGAATCGCAATTGTTCCCAGGGGGAGAAAGGCCTGAAGTGCTCGCAACACCAACAGCACTGCTCTCATCTCTAGAACATTGATATGCAGGGAGGTCTCAGAGTTGTTCCACGTGCCTTGGACCGTCCTGCCTGCAAAATGCCCCCCCCCACCCGAGGCGGGAGGCGTCCGTGGTCACCGTGGCGAGAGGGGGAGAAGCACAAAAGAGGCGGCCTCCGTGGAGATCCTGTGAGTGGAGCTACCACAACAGGGACCGCTTGCAAGCCTTGCTGATCGCAATGGGATGATGCAGAGGTAGAGCAAGGTAAGACCACTGAACTTGAAGTGTCCACTGAAGGACCCGCATGTTGAACCTGGCGAGAGGAAGAAGAGATATTGCTGCCGCCATGGACCCTAGAGCCCTCAGGACCAATTCCGCCGGAACAGGGCTGGAGTGGAGGACGGCCCGCACCTGGAGTCGCAAATTCTGAACTCTGTCGGCTGTGAGGAAGGCTCTCAACTCCCTCGTGTCTACTCTGGCACCTATAAAATCTATCAACTGAGTAGGGGCCAGGTTGGATTTTGCTACATTTATCGTGATGCCCAAGCAGGGAGCTAGATGAAGAAAGGAGTCTCGCACCAATGATAGTAGATGCCTTGTTGGGGCGGTAAGGAGCCAGTCGTCCAGGTATGGGAAGACCTGCACCCCCTGAAGCCTCAGGTGGGCTGCAACCACTGCTAATACTTTGGTGAACACCCTGGGGGCTGTGGTGAGACCAAAGGGAAGGACCCTGAACTGGTAGTGACTGGCTCCCAGCCGGAAGCGAAGAAACCTCCTGGAACGTCTGTCCATTAGCATGTGGTAGTACACATCCTTGAGGTCTATAGAACACATCCAGTGATTCTCTCCCAGAAGGGGGAGGATGGATTGCAAGGTGACCATCTGGAACTTCTCCTTGGGAACTGCCAGGTTTAACAGGGACAGGTCTAAAATTGGTCTTAGGTCCCCCGTCTTCTTTGGCACTAAAAAGTACCTGGAGTAGAACCCTGATCCGATCTTGTCTGGGGGGACGGGCTGGATGGCTTTCTTCCACAGCAGATGGCCAATTTCTGCCAAAGCAGCCTCCCACTGACCGGGTGGAACGTCGGGGAGGGATTTGAATTTTGGGATGTAATGAAAGGGGATCTTGTATCCTCTGGATATAATGCGGAGGACCCAGCGGTCTGATGTTATGGACTCCCATGCCGCTAGGTGCTCCGAAAAACGTCCCCCCGACTGCCTCCAGAGTGGAGCAGTCGGGCAACCCTTCAGGGCTGCTGCGTGGGCCGTTCAGAGAAAGGTTCTCTAGACCCGAAGTTCCTGGGAGCCCCTCTGCCCCTGGGGCAGCGTCCTCCCTGTCCTCCTCTGCCATGGAAGGACTGGTTGTCCGGAGCAGGTTGGGATTGCTGCGACTTCCGGAACCACATCTTCTTCTGGCCCTTTTGGTTCCTAGAGTATGACCTCTGGGGCACAGAGAAGTGGATTCCGATGGCAGACAGAGTCTTCCCGTCTTTTTTGCTCTGGGTCAAGGTGTCGCGAACCGTCTTTCCAAAAAGGGCAGAACCATGGAAGGGGGCGTTCGCGAAGGACGCCTTGAAGGGCTCCGTGAAATCGCAATGGCGGAGTCAGGCCTGACGCCCGTGACTAGGCTTACTCCTGCAGCTCTAGCAGCTCCTCAGTAGCATGGGACAGCAACCGCATAGAGGTATTCGTCACGGATCGAAGAGTGGCCATACGGGTGGAGTGCAAAAGTTTGTCCTCCTCCGACATGGACTCAGGGGGGGATGCACTGTATTCCTTAATAAGATCGCGCTGCATCCTGATTACATGTGCCAAGTAGTCGAGCGCCCTCACTGAGAAGGTCGCAGAACTAAACATTCGCTTCCCCAAGCGGTCCATCATCCGAGACTCCTTGCTCGGAGGGTGGACTGAGGGACTCTCCTGAGCGAGTTCCCACTTGTTGGCTGCTGCCGTCAACATGGCATCTACAGGGGGCCCCTTACTCCAGTGGGCACAGTCTGCAGGGGAGCTAAGGATTCGGTCTGGCCTTTGGGATTGGCTCCACGGTGTCTGGTTCCTTCCACGCCCTGGTGGTAATGAGGTCCACCAGGGGGTCGGCAGGAGGGGACACCCAAGAGGTAGACGGGCCCGCTTCGAATGCCTCCAAGAACACGGACTCGTCCGAGGAAGACCGAGGAGCCCTCGCAAGCAGTGTCTTGTTCCAAAGGAACAGCTTGGGGCACTGAAGCGGGCTGTCCCAGTGGCCGGATGGTGGAAGCCTGACCCATTGCAGATGGAGCGCGGGACGGAGCCGAAGCAAGTGCCGGGGGTCCGGAAGCCCTCAACAGAGCCCTCTCCACTACTTCAAAAGCCAAGGGGGAGCCAGCCTCGACCAAAGGATCCGAAGTCGGCTCCCCTCTGATCCAAGAGTGGATCGGAGCTGGCCCGAGACACTGATCCGAGGGACCAGTGCGCCCGACACAGACGGCGCCAAGCACACTGAGTCCCCGGATCCGGCTCGAGGTCGGATCCAACACTCGAGGGCAGGGTCGGATCCGGCACTAGTACTATCGGCGCCCACCCCCTCGCTCAACGCCCAACCCGGGTAGTGGGTCGGAGAAGGGGCTATAGGCTTGAAAAATGGGGTCGAGCCCCCCCCCAGGAGGGAGGGGGGGGAGGCAGGAGCACTCCCATCTGCATCTGGACCTGTATGAACCTTCTCATCATCCGGTTCAGATCAGCGTCAGAAAGGCTATACGTAGATCTCGAAGAGGCTACCGAGGTAGGCCTTGAGTGCCTCCTCGATAGCCTCGACGGAGATCGGGTCTCCTCTTCCTCAGGCCCCGGTGAGAAGGAGACCGGAGCCGAGGGGGGGGGCAGTAGCCAAGGAGGCCGGAGGAGAAGCCCGCTTAGCTGGTAGGGCCGAAACGGAGGTCTCTGCCCGCTGCTTGTGGTGCTTCTCTCTCCGGTCCTTTTTTCTTGCCTCTCTCTCCTCCAACCCAGCAGAGGGAGGTTGAGTCCCAGGTGGAGGAGGGAGAGCAGGCGAGGAGGGAACAGAGACCACGGTACCCACCACAGGAGCGGGAGCCAAAGCCGAGTCCGGGAGGAGAAGTCCCGCCAGGACCAGCTTCGACCTCCGCTCCTTCAATGCCCTGGGGTTGAACCCTGCACAAATGGAACATCCAGAAGTGAGGTGTTCAACCCCAAGGCAGACAGTGTGGCCATCAGCAGGGGATAGCTTATGGCCACACTCGGAGCACTTGGAGAATATTGCCTTAGGGGCTTCTGACATAATAAAGTCTTTTTTTTTACAAGAAAAAACAAAAGACAGAGACTAGTACTAAACTAGTACACACAAGGTCCCACACAACACTCGCACAGAAATTCTGACCAGCGAGGGGAGGGTATAACTAAAAGTTTTTAAAATTAAAAATTTTAAGCTGAAAGTATCAAATTATGAAGGGAAACCTAACACAATCACTCAAATATCTCGACAAATACTCATAAAGCTATTTTTAAGTACAAAAAAATCACTTAGCTGAAGAGCTCAGAATCCAAGACCTGGTTACCAGCGCGGCAAACTAGATCTGAGGTCATGTAGGGAGAGCAGGGCATTATGGGTGAGGGGAGGAGCTAAGAGCTCAGATCCATAGCTGGATAAACCATGCCGGTTCGGATCCGATATCTGATCCATAACCCACAGGTTGCAGACAAATGAATCTCCTACTTCAGATCTGTTTGTCTGAAGGGGCTGTGATGAATTTGGATGGCCTCCTAGGAACTGGTTCCACAGAATCCGGGGCTGCCCACGCCTTCAGAGCCACTACTTGCATGAGTGGGTCGAAAGGCGGAGACACCCAGGAGGTGGAGGGTCAAGATCCAAAAGCCTCCAGGTATACAGACTCATCCTCGGAGGGGTCAATGGAAGGCCAGTTCCCCCTCTGCTTAAGGAGTTCCAGGATGTCTGAAAAGGAGATATCCTCAGAGGGGGACCGTGGGGAGCCCTCCGACTCATCCAAGTCGGTATCTGATGTAGTAGACTCAGGGGAGTCTGTGTGCTTCCTCTTACGTGGGGGTTCTGCTGCGAGATCAGGAGAAACCTCGGAAGAGGAAGTTCTTCCCAATGGGGAAACCTGGGGTGATGGACCTCTGGGTCCGGGAGTAAGAGACATCAACAGGCACCGAAGATGGAGGAGCTAAAGGAATAGACCGTTGACCTAGCTCAGGGGCTAGGACACTCCTCATCACCTCGAAGGCTCCTCTCCCAGGGAGGCCAGAAGAATCCCGCACTGAAGAAACAGGAATCCCCGGCCCCACCGAAAAAGAAGGCTCCGAAGCAGATGTCGGTGCCGAGCTCACCAATGCCGAAGCTCCAAGAGGGAGAGCAGGGTCGGACAAGGGTCTGATGCCACTCGCCCCCTCGGAGCCTACAAGGGAGACCCGACGACCGGATCCCTCCAAAGAAGGTCTCATGGAGGAGATCGGAGCCGAAGATGGAGCCGAAAGGGAAGTATCTGCTCCGGCGCACCCACGGTCATCGTTCCGAGAAGCTCCGGCTCCGAACTCTGAAGGAGAGTTGGAGGAGGAAGTTCAGGGGGAAGAGAAATAGCAGACGTCCGAGACGGGCTATGGAGCATTTGGGCTAGTGCCTGTGACTTCAACAGTCTGCTTACCACCCTCTCTAAATCGTGGTCTGACAGCCTGGAAGATCTTGAAGATCGGCTCCGATGGCTCCGCTCCGACAAAAGAAGAGATCCCGGAGCCGAACGAATCGACTCCAGGGAAGGAGACAGAGATCTCTTCCTGGATGGAGCCATTGGAGCAGAGGACCCCTCGGCTCCAGATGGAGCCGAAGACTTATCGGCTCCAATACTGGATAAAGACACGTCGGCTCCGGCCGGAGCCGACAAAGTAATGGGTATTTGTGTATCGGAGCCAGACTGAGCAGACACTACAACCTCCAAAGTGGAAAGATCGGCTCCGGCCGGAGCCACAGCCAAAGGCTTGAGAACTACAGCCTGGGCCTTAGATGGCTTAGAGGGCTTAACCGACCCAGCCTTGGTCGGAGAGCCCTCTGGCTTTAACAAGCCACGAAGAATCAGTTTGTTTCTTCGTTCCTGCAGGACACTCTGGCAAGTGACAAATGGCACAGGAGTCTTGCAGGTGTAAAGGCCCCAGGCAGTACACACAAGAAGTGTGACCGTCTTGTCAGAGACATTTTCTGACAGCACGAGTCACACTTCTTGTAGCCTGAGACCTTCACTTCTTTAGACATAATTATGTCCAAAAATACACAGACACACAACAGTCACACAGTTAACCCACAAAAAACACACAACACTAACTTGACAGGAATTAACTGAGAGGGAGGCTTAAGGCCTGAAGAAAGGAAATAAATCCTGACTTAAAAGAAGGGGAATATAGGGCAGGAGATTGGCTATAAGTATAAAAATATACCCAATAAATGACAAAAAGGAAGATAAGGGAGAAAAACCCCTGACTAATTTTATACAAATTGAAGCTTTACCTGAGCTGGTAAAAAGGAGACCTCTTCGCGAAGCGGCAAATGAGATCTGAGGTAGTCACGCCTTGCATCATGGGATATAGGGTTGCCTCGAGCTGGTAAAATGAGTTCTCGAGCTTAGCAAGTGCCGAGTCGGAGCAGAGGATCGGCTCCGAACCCATCCAGCAAGAATGAAGGCGAGTTTGACAACTTAACATTGGCCATTTTGGGCTAATGTACATCTTTAATTTCCCTGCTATAAAAAACGTATTTGTGTGTTTTTTTGCGCTTGTATTCAGCTCAGCAAGTGCCTGCCAGGTGTCCTGAAGAGTTCTACAGCAAGAGAGACAAAAGAGAGAGACTTTGGAGTGATTAAGTATCATTTTTCTGCATTTTCTTGCTGTCTTTAACGAATTCCGCCTAAAATGCCAATTTTTTAGCGTTTCTGTGATTTAAAAAGCTCGTTTCTGCTACATATTGTACTTATTTGCTGCCTGCACTTGAACCAAGTCATTTTTGTGTCTAAATAATCTGTTTAACTATTGTAGGCTACACACTAAAAAGTGTGATAGACATTTATGTGCATTTAAAGTGCTTTTTTTTTTTAATTGTATCTGCACTTGTTTCCCGCCTTTCTGAACTAGTATAGTCCAGTTTTCAGGTTATTGCTGAATTCAGGGCTGTGTTACAAGTTTGTGTGCGTTACCCATATCTTACTTGGATAGAAGGAAGTTTCTCTGTTCACCTGAGAGAGAGGGGAGCTTTGAGCAGCGTATCTGTCCCTGGAGGAATGGTTTCAGCCCAAAATGGCCAATAAACTACTATCTCTTTCAATTCCCTGCTATAAAAAACGCATTTGTGCGGTTTTGCGTGCCGAGCAGCACCGGTTAGCTAGGGTTAAATTATTCCCGGCTCCACGAAGTCCACTCTTCAATTTTTCCCTAGGAACTAGACACATTTTCAACTTAAGCACTCAAACCATTCATTTCACAGCCCAGCACTTACTCAAAACTCATAGCAAGCACTAATTAACCCTAGCACTAGACCCCCTATACTGTCCACAATGACAAGGCTCTCTATTCGTCCCTACCAGCCAATCAGTAAAACAGCTCACTTTACCTATTCAGGCATGTCCAATGGGCAGTTTTGGGTGTATTCTCCAGTCCAACTGGTGAATCTGGGCATTTTGAGGCAGTGTTACAACTGCCTCATGAACATAGACAACCCTCTCCTTCTACCACCAAAACACTAATATATGCGAGAGATGCAATAATACAGCCAAACTGGAGGCAAAGCTGTCTCAACCCAAGAGCTGTTGGACATGCTACACCTAAAGAAATTCCAATCCCTCCGAGCTACACACTCTAGGGACCTAAACCTTGTCACCACAATAAACAGGACTTCCCATACTCTGGAACAGGCTACCCATCTATGTCAAGCAAAGTTCTTCATTAGCACTCAAGAAAAATCTTGATGAGTGGATGGGAAATACACCCCGGGGATAACTTCTGTGTCTCTGCTTGACAGTGGCACAGGAAAATAACTTTCTGGGGTGGCGTAAGCCAGGGAATCTTGTTGGCTAGGCTTACGTAGGCCCTTGGGCCGATAGCCTAGTACCTACCTATGACCCTAAGACTGGAATAGACAGTCAAGAGAAGGAAAATACTTGCAACACACCACCAATCTCACATAGACCTACTAAACCAACACCAGCAAATAACATACATAAATACACGAAAACATACTCTGAGGCTCTAAATAAAAATCAGCAAAAGCAACAGAGACCTCCAAAGTAGACATCCAAGCAACCTCCACACCCCATCACAAACCATGAAACACATACTTCACATAATCAGTGTGCCACGCAATCACAGCCCTTAAGGCAAAATAACATATCCAACACACTAAACAGGTGACTCTATAGTCAGGCACACTCATGTCCCACTAACTAGGCTGGGGCTGGACAAGGAGGTTACAGTTAGCTGCCTATCTGGCACCAGGATCAATACCCCTTTGGGAAAAACAAGGTGCCCACAAATTACCACATAGGTGGTAATCCATTAAGTACGGAAAAAGTAATTAGAGATTTGGGGACCAACGTAGACAGTAATCTCTCCTTTGATAATCATGTTGCCAAAGTGGTTAGAAAGACCTTCTATATAGCCCACCTTGTCACGAAAGGGTTCGCATCTAGATCAAGGGAGGTCATTGTGCCCCTCTACTCGTCACTCATCAGGCCCATAATTGAATACAATGCCCCTTTTGGGATGTACCTTACCAGACACCTGCAGCAACTGGAGACCCCAAAAGTTCCTCATCAAGAGGATCATGGGTTACAAACAGATGTCCTATGCAGCTCGACTAAAGAAACTCCAGCTCCACTCAGTTGCTTACCGCCTACTCAGAGGCAACCTATGCCTGATGTACAAAGCCACGTCAAACCCAGAATTAATGGACATGCTCCACCTCAAAAAATCCAAGTCCCTTAGAGCTACACGCTTCAGGGACCTAAACCTCAGCACAAAAATTAAATAGGACATGCTGGAGGGACAGATTCATTTCCCAAAGGCTCCCCTCACTCTGGAACAGAATCCCAATTCATGTTAGACATAGCCCCTCGCTGAACCTCTTCAAGTGAAATTTGGACGCGGGGATCGCAAATTCACCCCTGGGATCTCTCATGTGTCCCTGCTAGACAGAGGCACAGTAAACTAATCTTAAAAGGGTACCTTCTGTGACCTACTTTACAGAGGCACAGTAGGCTAATCTAATAGGGAGGCGGAAGCCAAATACACTCTGGCTAGGCTTATAAATGCCCTAGGGCAGATAGCCTAGTATCTATCTATGAACACAAGCACTCAGATCGCTACAGAACAAGTACAAATAAAACTCAAGTCATTGTCCATGTAGTCCAGGAAGGTATGTCTTGGGTCATTCACACCAACATGGAGAGAGACATGGAAGAGCTCTCTGATCACGTAGCCCAGGCCGGTATGATCCTGAGTAGCATCCTGCCCCCTCACCAAGAATGATGCTACAGTATAAAAGAAAAAATGATCACTTTCAACAATTGGCTAAGTTTCTGGTGTCATTCAAAGGGGATCCAGTGTCTGTCTGCCTGGGATGACATGCTCGCCAAGCCACGTTACTTCGCAAGAGATGGCTTGCACTGGTCACCCTTAGGCTTTCAAAATACTGCCCAAGGCTTTTGCTGCCCCCATAGTGCCTTTTTTAGGCAAGGCCCAAAAGACAAACCCACCACCTTAAATAACACAAGTAACCAAAAACTAAGGGTAAAACTACTCAACGCCAGAAGTCTAAACATCAAAATGCATGCACTCAAGGCACTCCTCAGTATATGTGCAGTAACAGAGACTTGGTTTAAGGCTCCAGAGAGCACTACCAGGCTACAACTCATACCATACTTTTCGACCACAGAACCCAGACCGAAACACAAAAGGTGGAGGTGTATCCATACTCATTAAGGACACCCACACCTCCAGGTTGGTGGCGCAGCACAATGCCTCAGAGATCATCCATATGCAACTAACAACGGGCAAAATTGCAATTCAAATTGTAGCTTGCTACAGATCACACACCATGACCCAAGACCCCCATTCCACCTTTCTGGAGACACTGGAAAATATGAAGGTCCTACCAAACGTCCTAATATTGGGTGATTTCAATTGCCCACACATTAACTGGGAGAACTACTCAAGTTAGTAGTCAAGGGAGTACTCAAGAACTACTCCCTTGCTCAATGCTTCCTAGAATTTCTAAACTCGAACTCCCTTGATCAACTGGTCAACACCCCCACCAGAAGTGACAACATATTGGACCTGGTCATCACCATGGACAACTGGTGTTCTACACTGGAGGTCAACCCCTCACTGGTTATCAGACCATAGACTAATCACTTTGGATATCCACATTCCGCCCCCACCCCAATCAAGGAAACCACCGTGAAAAACATTTCAAAAGCAAACTTCACATTACTTAAGAGAGAGGTGGAAAGGTTCACAGCACCCGTGCTAAAGGACAATGCGGTCCAAGCTGCTGAATCCCTTACGAAGGCACTCTATGAGCACCTGCAAGAATGCATGGATCGTGCTATCCCAAGCAAAACCAAGACTCACTCCTCCAAGAAAAGGACAGTCTGGTGGACCCCTGCCATAAACAAGCTATACAATAGGAGGAGGAAATTAGTACAGAAGAGAGTAAAATCCCAAGAAGAAAAGACATCCCTGATCAGCATCAGCAAGAAACTATGATCCCTCATAAAATCAGCCAAGGCTAGCTTCGAAAGAAAAATTGCCAAGGACTCCAAAGATAACCACAAAGCGTTCTTTAGCTATGTCAAGAACCTAAGTGGAAACTCTCAGATCTGCTCTGAGTTAGTGCAGAATGGCACAAAATACACTGAACCGACTGATATTGCCAACATTCTGGCAGACAGGTTTAGTGCAAATCTCACCCCCCCTCGCCCCCTAAAGGGCCCATAACCATACCAGAAGAATGTACAGCCCCGGCAAATCACTGACATACAGGTTAAAACAGCCCTATCCAAAGCCAAAAACACAGCTTCGATGGGACCGGACAGTGTCCCAGGCTGTGTCTTACACAAGCTCTAAAGTGAACTAACCCCTCACCTAAACAGACTGTTAAACTCAGCCTCTCTACAGGCTACGTACCCATAGAGTGGCGTACTGCAACAGCTATCCGCTCCACAAAGGTGGAGCCACATCGGACCCTGGGAACCATCACCCTACAAGCCTGACTAGCCCAGTCTGTAAGGCTATGGAGCGCATCATCATGGAACTCAATAACAGACACTGGGAACCTCTCCAGTTCGGCTTTGTTAAGGGCAGATCATGTCTCCTAAACCTGGTGGACTTAAGAGACAGTTACCAAGGCTTTAGACGAGGGAAAGGAGGTCCACACAGCCTACCTACACCTTGCAAAGGCTTTCAACACCATTCCCCATTCTGGTATTCTAGACAAGCTCACCAGCCTGAACATAACCCCCTACGTCACGAGATGGGTTGCCAATTGGCTCACAGATAGAACCCACACAGTGAGAGTTGCAGGCTCTAGGTCCGACTCTAAACCAGTTACAAGTGGCGTCCCCCAAGGCTCAGTCCTCGGACCCCCCCCTGTTTGGTATATACTTCTCAGAGGTACAGGCAAGCACAGGAGGACTACGGCTCACCAAGTTCGCAGACAACTGCAAACTGGGGGGCCATAATTGAGACTCTGGCTGATACAGAGATCATCCAGAAGGGTCTCACTGAGATGGAAATCTGGTGTCAAAATCATGGCCTCAAGCTAAATGCCAAAAAGTGCATAGTCATCCCCTTTGGAAAAAACAAAGTACCGGCGAACTACCACATATGTGGTAGTCTCCTAAATATAGAAAATGTAATAAGGGATCTGGGGACCCAAGTAGATGGCAATCTCTCCTTTGATAATCATATTGCCAAGGTGGTCAGAAAATCCTACTATGTGACCCATCTAATCACAAAAGGGTTCACATTTAGAACAAAAGAGGTTACTGTGCCCCTCTACTCAGACCCATCACGGAGTACAATGCCATATTTGGGATGTACGTTACAAGACACCTGCAATAGTTGGAAAGATCTCCTGCTCAGCTGGTGAACCTGGGAATATTGAGGCAATGTTACAATTGCCTCATGTACACAGACAACCCTCTCCTCCTCCCACAAAACACAAATACATGCGAGAGATGCAACTATACGGCCAAACTGGAGGCTGAGCTCTCTCAACATAGGTCTGGCAAGGCCAGACAGGAGGAGAAGGTAACCACACACACTATAGACCCAGTCTCACATAGTACCATCACAACCTCAAATCATACACAAACACACTAAGACATACTCGGAGGCTCTGATCAAAAATCTACCAAAACAGCAGAGGCCACCAAAGCAGACACCCAAACAACTACCACCTCAGAACACAACACCTGCAACACATAGACCACACAGTCAGAGTGTCAAGCAGTCACAGCCCATAAGGTCAAACACAATGCCAGACACACTAGTCATTGGTGACTCCATAGTCAGACACACTGACGTCCCACTTACCAGACTGAGTAAGGAGAAGGTCACAGTAAGCTGCCCGTCGGGCACTAGAATCCGCCACATAACGCAAGCACTCCTTGGACTACATGGAGAGAGACATTGAGGAGCTCTCTGATTATGTAGCCCAAGCAGGTATGACCCTGACCTTGAGCAGTATCCTACCTTCACCAAGAATGATGCCACAATACAGAGATAAGATGATCAGCTTTAACAATTGGCTTAAACTCTGGTGTCATTCAAAGGGGATCCAATGTCTGTCTGCCTGGGATGACATGCTGGACAAGCCACGCTGCTTAAGGGACAGCTTGCACCTGTCACCCCTGGGATTCCGGATTTTGGCAAAGGCTCTTGCCACCCCCATAGTGCCTTTTTTAGGCAAGGCTCAAATTCTAAACCTACCACCCTAGAACACAATAAAGAAAAAAGAAAAAAACCTAAGGGTAATGCTGCTCAATGCCAGAAGTCTCAACCTCAAGATGCACGCACTCGAGGCCCTTCTCAGTATGGAGAACATCGATGTCTGTGCTGTGACAGAAACCTGGTTCAAGGCTCCTGAGAGCACCCCAGCACTATCAGGTTTTACCTCATATCATGCTCCGCCCCAAAATCCAGACAATACCAAGAAAGGAGGGGGGGTATCCATATTCATCAAGGACACCCACACCTCAAGATTGGTGGCAACGCACGATGCATCGGAGACCATCCAGGTGCAATTAACCAGAGGCAAGACTGCTCTGCAATTTGTAGCATGTTACAGGCCACCCTCGCAAACTCAGGAACCTCACATGGCTTTCCTGAAAACACTGGAGGGGATAACTGTATCTCCAAACACAATCATACTAGGTGACTTCAACTACCCTAATATAGACTGGGAGCACTACTCAAGCCCAAACACTCTAGCCCAAAAGTTCCTGGAATTCATAAACTCAAATGCCATGGAACAACTAGTCACCATCCCCACAAGAGGAGAAAACATACTTGATCTCATCATCACGAACATGGGAGCACAATGTTCAACACCGGAAGTATACCCCTCACTGGTGAGATCAGATCACAAACTAATCTCGCTGGAGGTCCTCACCCCGCCCCCACCTGAAATAAAAAAGACCACAGTAAAAAACTTCTCGAAAGCCGACTTCACACTTCTAAAGACTAGTGTGGTCTCCTTTAAAGTCCCCGAGCCGGCGGTAAACATTACTCAAGCCGCTGAATCACTTACAAATGCCTTCTACCAGCACCTGCAGGGCTGCATGGATCAGGCAATCCCAAGCAAAACAAAGACTCTTTGTACCAAAGGCAAGCGTCCAGTCTGGTGGACCCCAGCCATAAACAAACTCTACAACAAAAGGAAGAAGCTACTACAAGACAGATCAAAATCCTTAAAAGGTAAGACACCGCTGATCACTATAAGTAAAAAGCTACGAGCTCTCATCAAATCATCCACAGCTAATTTTGAGAGAAAAATAGCCAAGGACACTAAAGACAATCATAAGGCATTCTTTAGCTATGTTAGAAACCTGGGAGGAAACTCCCAGATATGCTCAGAATTAGTTCAAAATGATGTGAAGATTACTGATCCTACAGACATTGCCAACATACTGGCTGACAGGTTCAGTGCAAACTTCTCCCCCCCTCCCCCCCAAAAGGAGATACAAAATGATTGTAGCCCCCCCAAACATCTCAAATGCCCAGGTGAGAACTGCTCTCTCCAAGGCAAAAAACACAGCATCCATGGGACCTGATGGGGTCCCCGGCTGTGTGCTCCACGAACTCAACGAGGAATTAAACCCGCAGTTAGGACAGCTGTTTAATCTTAGTCTCACCTCCGAATACGTACCCAGGGAGTGGCGCACAGCGACTGTGGTCCCACTTCACAAAGACGGTGCCTCCACCGACCCTGGAAATTACCGTCCCATTAGCTTGACAAACCTTATCTGCAAAGCCATGGAGAGGATCATAATGGATCTCATAAATAAAGACATAGGGAATTTGCAGACTTTGGATCCAACCCAGTTTGGCTTTGTCAAGGGCAGATCATGCCTTTTAAACTTGGTTGACTTTTTCGAGACAGTCACCAAGGCCATTGATGAGGGAAAGGCAGTCCATACAGCCTACCTCGACCTGGCGAAGGCCTTCGATACAATACCCCACTCTGGTATCATTGAAAAACCCCACTCTGGTATCATTGAAAAACTATCAGCTTAAATGTAAACCCATACATCACAAGATGGGTTGCAAACTGGCTGAGTGACAGAACCCACAGGGTCAGAGTTGCTGGCGCCATGTCAGACTCAAAGCCTGTCACAAGTGGTGTCCCACAGGGCTCAGTCCTGGGCCCACTCTTGTTTGGCATCTACTTTTCTGAAGTACAAGCAAACACAGGAGGGTTATGGCTGACAAAGTTTGCAGATGACTTGCAAACTGGGCGCCGTAGTTGAAAACCCATCTGACACAGATATCCTTCAGAAGGGTCTCACAGAAACGGATAACTGGTGCCACAGTCACGGCCTAAAGTTAAATGCCAAGAAATGCATAGTCATACCCTTCGGGAAAAACAAGGTTACCCCTAGCTACCATATAGGTGGCAATCCACTGAGCACAGAAGAAGTTATCAGAGACCTGGGGACCCAGGTTGACAGTAGCCTTTCATTCGATACTCATATTGCTAAAGTAGTTAGGAAAACCTTCTACATTGCCCACCTTATCATGAAGGGATTCACATCTAGATCAAGGGAGGTCATAGTCTCCCTATACTCATCACTCATCAGACCAATGATAGAGTACAATGCCCCATTCGGAATGTATCTGACCCGACACTTGCAGCAGCTGGAGAGGCCACAAAAGTTCCTCACCAAAAGGATAAAGGGTCTCAAAAATCTGTCTTATGCTGCCCGACTGAAAACTCCAGCTCTATTCAGTTGCCTACCGCTTGCTCAGAGGTGACCTGTGCCTGACATACAATGCCATGTCAAACCCAGATTTGATGAACATGCTTCACCTCAAAAAATCTAGATCCCTCAGAGCCACAAGGGTGGGAGACTTAAACCTCGACACGGTTATTAATAGGACGTGCTGGAGGGATAGATTCATCACCCAAAGACTCCCTATGCTATGGAACAAAATCCTGGTATATGTGAGGCAGAGCACCTCGCTGGCCTTGTTCAAGAGGAATCTTGACCAATGGATGGGAGATCGCAGATACACCCCAGGGATTACCTCAGTGTCACTGCTCGACAGAGGCACAGCAAAATAATGGGCATAGTTTCTCCAAACTAAAGGGGTGGCGTAAGCCACAAAACTATGGGCTAGGCTTGTAAATGCCCTCGGGCAGATAGCCTAGTATGAACCTATGAAGTACCTCACCAAGAGGATTACTGGCCTCAAACAGATGCCCTATGCAGCCCGACTGAAGAAACTCCAGCTGTACTCTGTTGCATACTGCTTACTCAGAGATGACCTCTGCCCGACATACAAGGCCACGTCCAAGCCAGAATTGATGGACATGCTCCACCTACAACCCCCCCCCCCCCCAAAGAGCCACACACTCTAGGGATCTAAACACACTCTAGGGATCTAAACCTCACCACAACGATAAATAGGACATGCTGGAGGGATAGATTCCTGTCCCAGAGACTCCCCATGCTTTGGAACTGGATTCCAATCTACATTAGGCAGAGCCCCTCACTAACACTCAGAGAGAAACCTTGACGAGTGGATGGGAAACAAAATTTACCTAAGGGATCACTGCAGTGGCTCTGCTGGACAGAGGCACAGGGAACTAATCTAAGGGGGCAGTGAAAGCCAACACATTCTGGCTAGGCTATGAACCTAATCGCAGACCCATGCCTCTCAAAACACACATTAGGAGCCATGGCACTTTTATAGACAATGATCCTTTCTTTATCAATCTCTACAGTCATCAGAAAAATCATTCTACAGAGTCTAAATAATTACCAAAAGTATACTTGTTAGATCCAGAGAGGTTATCACCACTCCCCAGCCCACCCATATTGGCCTGATGTCAATATTCTACAGGGATCACCTTAAATTGCTGTCAGTCTTATACAGACTTCTGCAGATTGAAAAACTATGGTAGGCAGAGGTCAAATGATCCTGTCCAGTGCGATCTCTTATACATTAACAAAGTGTGTAGTACCACAAACACCCAAACTTCCGCCACAACATAAACAGATCCAGATGGCAAGATGCATACCTTTCCCCAAAAATTCATCTCCAATGGAACACAGACTCCCTTCTCTAGAGAATATTGCCGTGACAAGTCTCCAAATGATCTGTCCAGATCAACTGCCTACTAATAATAGACTTAAGTACACCCAATTTCCATATCCACACAGTTTTCTCAAAAATACACCAAGCTTTATTAATGTTAATTTTTAAGGTTAAAAAAAGTCTGCAACAAATGTTTATTCTGCACAACTACACACAATACACTTTTTCATTTTTAAAAAGTATGTGGTATACTTCATATTCAGCTGTCTTAACAGGTTAGAGCAACTCACACCTCCCATCCCAAATGAGCTGGCAAAAAAATGAAACACCACTACCACTTTCACTATGACAGAAAAATCACATTCTATCCAACAATAAGAAAATCTCTTAACAATGCTAAAGTCCATCAAGCTGTAACCCCCAGTAACACACACTTTCTATAAACATAATACAAGCCAGGAGGCATTTTCAGAAAGCCGAGGACAGACAAGTATTCATAAATTGCCCCCCTGCCAAAATGCTACAGGGAAAGCCTGATGGTTCCATCTAACAGAGCCAAATCATCCCACTTGTTCTGTGGTGAGACACAGGCATCACTGGGCTACCAGAGAGCAATAAAGTATGTCCCTGTCTGAGTAGCCCAATTAGCCAGTTAGTTCCACAACAGTGAGACAGTCAAGGTGGTGGGGTACAGACCAGCTTTCTGGTCCTGGGGAATTGCCTGCCCCTCCCCTAGTGGAGCACTCCTCTCTCAGCAGCTCTCCAAGCTCAGCTGCATGCGAAATGCCACTCGGATCATGCTTCCACCTCTTAAGCACAGTGGTAGTGTGTTCATAGGGCCGTGTACCCACTATGACTACCAAATGGCCAGCTAGAGCCTTAAACCTCTTCCATGGATGAGTCAACAGCACTCCCCATCCTCCTCTATGCCAGCTCTATCATGTACCCAAGCCACTAACCACACAAAGGTGAGCTGGGTTGCAGTCAATAGCTGGCACATGAATTGTAACTCTGCATCAGTCACGAAAAATGGGAAGACATGGACAAGGAAGTGCAAAAGTAATTGGATAATGCTGTGTAGAGGGCTAGGATAACACTGCAACATTTAACTTAGTATTTTACAACAAATTAAGTACTTGCTTACATCACCCAACATACCCTGGGTAAGGGAAATGCAGAAGGCATGTGACAAGCTCATACTGAAAAGAACAAAGAGGATGAATTGTTGTACAGTCAGTGAGGGAAAGCAAGAGGAACTATTATGCTATGGTAGAGTAAAAGGGGGAAAATAAAGAGGGTGACACATAGGGAAGCCAGGATGGACACATTTCTATGCATGTCTGTGCAAGTGGGGGGCAAATGTAAAGAGCACTCCCCCCTACATTAGGGTTTTGTGCTTATTCACACCTTCAGACCAATAGCAGCTGTGCTGGAGTCGCCATACTTAATCAGGAAACATTACTTCCAGTGAGCTGCAGATCACTCCAAATAGGATTAAATTATCAACTAATAAGATTGTTACAGAACACTTTTTTGTCTCCCGATGACGAAGTAAGATCCCTTATTATTCTAAATCATCGCCAAGTTAGCAAAAGCTCACTTATTTTGAGTGATTAACTACCCTTCAATAAACTGGGTCATTGACACCCTCACAATAGGACATGCCAAAAATTCTGACACTTGAAAAGAAAAATTCCTTTGGGCAGTTAAGTAAACCTACTACAGGATACAGCACTCAACCAATTCTTACAACTATAGCCACCTTCTGCACTGGTCTCTCCTTCCCCAGTGAAGTCTGACCACAGACTTGGGATATTTTTTAAACTCTGAAAAGCCCCTATAGCAAATGCTACTGAATTTAAGGGACTAAAAACATGCCGACCACAACCTACTATGTGATGAAATATCAAAATCCACTTACGACTGCACTTCTCCCAGCCTAAAGAAAGTAGCAAGCTTCTCTAAGGAATTGTACACCCATTAAAAAAATGCATAGAGCTAGCAGTTCCTACCACAGCAAGTATCACAAGAAATTCAGAGAAAAACCACCCTAGAAGTCCACTGCCATAAAAGTAAACAAAGGAAAAACACATTAACTGATTTAGTAGATTTAAAAACACCTTGTTTCAATAATATCACTAAGGAACACAATCAGTTCCACTAAGAGAGCTCAAGAAATTGGATTAAAGGAAGACTTTGGATGCCAGTCTAGGCCATAAAACAAGCAAATACTTTGCATTGCTCAGATCTTATGATAGCGCCATCTATTTTCACCCTACAGACGTTTCCAATATAATACTCTTGAAAACAAAGTGAATGCTAACTTCACAAGAGAGACTTCTATACAAAGTCCCGAACCATCTGAATACCATACAACCCCAATTTCTAAAGATCATTTATTGAAAATGCTAACAAAACACAAATACTTCCTCCATGAGACCTGACTATATAGCCAAATACTTAATAAACATGCCCTTGCAGACACGCTTCTCAAACTGCTTAAACTTTAAAATTTTAGCTACTGATTTTTGTCCCTGATGAGTGGTGCACTGCATCGGTGATGCCCTTCCCTAAGGGTGACCTTACAATTGACCAGGGTAATTATAAGCCTATCATACTTACAGGCCACATCTGCAAAGCTATGGAATATGTTACAACAGACCTCAAACCACAGTAAAGAATCTTGTTCGACTTGACTCCAATGGTTTAGCTTTGTGAAGGACAGATCTTGGTCTTTTTAATCTGGTCATCTTCAGAAGGGTTTTGGAAGCTGTAAAATGGTCGTCATGCAGTACATGTACTTGACTCGGCCAAAGCCTTCACAACCATTTGCCTTGCTGACATTGTACAAAAGCTAAACTACAAAATAAAGGGGGGGGATGCACAAGATGTATGACAAACTGACTGAAAGACAGAATTCACTTCTGAGTAGTAGGTGTTTCAAATGTGACTAAAAAGTGCTCCTCTGAGCTCAAAGCTGGGACCTCAGACATTTACTTTTCAGTTCACCAAGCAGAAAGACAAGGCCTCTTTTCAAATGACTGCAAATTGGGGGTCAAGTCAAACCCCCAGGAATGAATTCTCCCTAGTACACTTTTGGGGTTCTAAAATGGGTCCAACTAAACGCAATATCATCACTTCTGATTACATTTTATAGACAATGCACCACTACAAAACAAAACGTAGTTCAGATCTTGGATACTCAAGTTGACAGCGCCTTCATTTTTGACCAATTGACATTAGTTGCCAAGAAACCCTCCAGCTAATGCTAAACAGAGTATCACACCAAGGTCTAAAGAAGTTATCACTCCCTTTTACTTAGTATTGATCAGATCAATTATTAAGTGCAATGGTCACTTTGGGCACTCCTCACTAAGCTTATCAAACAATTAGAAAAATTTCTGAGGTTTCTAACCAACACATTCACGGCCTAAAGTCCCCAAGCTACCAAGAGTGGCTGTAGCTCCATCCCTTTACCCATTTAGTGCCTTACAGACCTTTGAGTGGAGACCTCCAATGTACCATCAGGAGACCTCCAATGTACAGTCAGGGACCCAAATGTCTTGAACCTCCTGTTTCACCGCAAGTCCAATATTCCGACCAATACTAGAACTAAGGACCTAATTCTTCACCAACAGATGACTCTGTCCCTCCACCACATTTTATTTATTATGCAATGCCTGACAAACCACTGGCATAAAACTTCCCGTGTGTTAAGCAACGCTATTTACCATCTTCCTTTAAACATAAAATAGATGACTGAATAGGTATCCGCAGATTTACTACAGGATTGACTGGTATGGTCCTTCTGAAAAAAAGGAGGTGCATCCTGACGGAGGGTGCTGGCAAGTTGCAAATGATAACAGGGCTCAGTGGTCCTTGGAATATCTATGACAGCAAATGCAACAGATGAGCTAGAACAAAAGTGGCACAAGAAAGGCAAATGGAAATTGCAAGAGAAGAATCAGAAGAGGGGTTGTGTTGCAACAAACATGAAGACTGAGGATGCCGTTTTCAAAGGGGGCCTGGAAGTAACTTGGAGACTTAAGAGCAGGGGTGGGCTAAGGGAAGTAAGAGTTTTGACAGTATGCCATGAAAGGAATAAGAATGGAAATTACTGCAAGAGGAGAAAAGGAAGAATCTAATGGGATCTGGAAGGATAACAGGGTGATGGAAAAAGTTGAGATTGCATTAGGTAAATGACAAGTGAACCAAGAACACGTGGGAAGCAGCATAAGAAAGGTGAAGGGAGCTGTGAACCAAGAACACATGGGAAGCAGCATAAGAAATGTAAGAAAGGTGAAGGGAGCTGGGCTTGTATGCGACATACAAACTGGTTTCCTGCACAAAATGTATGAAATGCTAATGAATCAGGAAAAAAAAAGACATTATGTCATGGGACTGTGATCGGGGGGGGGGGGGGGTACAGCAGATTTATGGAAAAAGAAATCAACAGCTCTGGTCATAAGTATACTGAAGTCATGCAGAAGAATTCTGGTGGGTTTGTATGGCAGAAAGGGAAGTAAAATGGACACAGGAGGAACAGACAGGTTATCTTACATTACTGGACAGATGAAATTAAAGACAACCAAAGCTGGACAGCTACTAGTAATAGGATGTGTGACCATGTGACTAGAAAATTTTGGGGGTGGTGATGTACAGTGGTACCATGCTAAAAACTAGGTGTGGGAATATATGACAGGGTACAGAAAATGGAAGATAAGAAAGACACAACATGGAAAATGCAGACACACCATGGAAGGAGCCAAGAACTGGGGAAAAGTAAGGAAGTAGATAAAAGGACAGAATTATAGAATAATTATGGTGCTGAGAAAGCTACCTATAAAGGATATTAACATAGCTGACTGTTGTGAACACTTGCGACAATTCTCAGTTTACTATAAAGTATTAGTTATTTTCAATACTCTATTTACTGCTTTTGTTGACTGGGTAGCCCTTTTTCAGCAGAGGCATGAAGGGAAAACCTCCAGTTATAAAATAGACAATTTTATAGAATACAGAAAAATAGAAAACAGAAAAATGCAAAGCTTAAAAGTTACAAAATGCATATACAAATGAAAAACAGCTATACTAGAGAAAATGTACAATCAGTAAAATAAAATCATTACATATTATTATACCATGATCCGCTGATTGGCCACTAATGGAAAAGGTCCAGTCGCGGACTTTTTCCATTAGTATTAAATGGGTTTAACATAGCGAGCTTTAAAATAAGCAATCTCCGCTGCTTATTTGTCTCGCTATGTTAAACCCATTTAACGCAACGGAGAAAGCAAGATCTCCATGTTAAATGAGTTTAACATAAAAATAAAACGGAGATGTCCGCTGCTTATTTGTCTCGCTATGTTAAACTCATTTAACATAGGCAACGGAGATCTTGCTTTCAGATGCCAAGACATCTGGAAGGGCAGTAAACAGGCATTATATGCCATTATTTAAGAAAAGTAACAGTTTCTTTTCTTAAATAATGTCATGCTATAATACACAATTAGCATATACAGTAACATTTAAAATGTCAAATTACAATTTTACATTTATGCATAAAAAAAGAGAGGAGGTATTAGCAGAAAGCAGAGAGAAAGCAAGCAGTGAGCAGGTAGGTACCAGAGAAAAAGTCAAATTTATATGCAGAAGATAGAGAGTACGAGTTGGAACTTTGCTGGACGGAAAACTTGTAAGGGTGCAAACAGAAAGAGTAAAAGTGGCAGTAAGGGCAGAGAGATAGAAGACAGTAGAAATTTTACATTGAGAATTTGTTGAGGTATACAGGAGTAATACAGGTGTGTAATGGCCAGGGCATTCTAGCCTTGGGAGGTGCAAAAGCAGGGGCAAGCATTTTTAAAGTGTTATTTTTGAGCCTGGATAGGTTGGTTTGTTGTCTGATAGTGGAAGGAAGAAAGAGTTTTCCAGATTTTGGAAGCATAATTTGGAGTACAAGAATAGTCTAGGAGAATTGTGAGGTTTAGTTATGGTTAATATGGACTAGTCCATGGAGCACAAGGACTGTGCAGGAGAGTAAGGTTCCACTAAGACTTGGAGTGGCAAACAGTTTCTAGACTTGCAAATTATATCATGAACAGTTGCTAACTGGGACAAATTCATTACTAGGGATTACTGAAGGTTAGTGTAGATGGGGGCAGAGTACAGTAGTGAAGGTAGACGATATGCAGAGGCAATTTTTTTTTTGGCACTGCCAGTTAAAAAAAAGTGTTTGCCAGTCTGTTTTCCTTGTGTCTGAATAGCAAACTTTAGTGGTCATCTAGAACACTAAGTACCTACAAGAGTTCAATAGCAGTGTCATTTGATGAGGTGATGAAGAATCGTTTTTGTATAGGATACAGACTTTGAGGTGAAAAAGCAAGAACTGCCAAGCCAGGTTTCTGCAGATTGAAAAAAACTGTGTGGGTGTTTTCCTGAAGTTCATGATGGGATTTGGATGTGGTTATTAGTGTAGCACCATCAGCATACTGAAGGACTGTTCTCATTAGTACCAATGACGAGAACATTAATAAAGATGTTAGAGTATGGGGCTCAAGACTGACCCTTCTAGCACTCTGCAGGAAATGGGCAAGAGCAATTATTCTGCCCGTCAGAAAGGTAAAACGGAAATGGAAGAGGAAGTGGGTGTCAATATCCAGTGAGGATACTGTTATGGAGAAAAATCTGAGTTTCCTCTGTGAGGTGTTTGATGCTGTATCCTAAGTTTCCTTGATGTGATAAATTAAGAAGAGCTCTTCTTGTGCTGTGGAGAGAAGCTAGTGATTTTTTTTTTCAGAAAATGGGTACACAATTTTCTTGGATAGATCTGTTTAGAAGGATAGAGACATAAGCTATAGTGTTAGCAGCCATGCTAATACATGTATTTTGAGGGAAGATTATCAGCAGCAAGTGTAGTGGATTTGGAGAGTCTTCAATCAGGAGTGCTCCTGCAAGTACGGCAGTGCAAGGCTCAACCCAGTAAGCATCCAAAAAACACAGCCATCACTTGGAGTGAGAGAAAATTCGGTGTTTTAATTCATAAAATAATAGCAAGACAAACCGGTTTCGGCATAAGAACCAAAGCCTTCATCAGTGTGAATAAAGCTTTCACCAAATCCTGTTTAAATAACCTCCACACCAACAAACAGTGATTCTAACTGGCTGATCATAACTGACCATTAAGTCCAGGTGGGAATAATCCCTCCAGTCTAACTATCCATTTTTCTCTTTATTATCTAAAATTGTATGCCAGCCAATAACTTTCTTTTGCCCTCAATAATAGTAAACCTGAACCTGACAGATGGATGTGACAAAACATGCTTATATAAAGCATTACTGGTCCTTTGATGTTTGAAGTGTTGACTAACACGAAATTTAAAAGGCTTGGATGTTTGGCCCACATAAAAAGCACCACAGGAGCAGGTGGCAAGAAGCACCACCCAATCTAAGGAGCAATTAGCAAAAAAAAAAAAAAAAAAAAAAATTCATATACCCTGGCTGTACTGCAAGTACTGAAGCTGCTGATTCGATTAATCCTACTGCAATGGGCACAATGACCACATGGATAACATCCAATAGGAGCCTCCCCTGTAAGTGTTACATGCGTCAGCCCCCTGTCTCTGGTCAATCAATGCTTATGATTCAGATATGCCCCCACTGCTTTCCCTCTCCTAAAACCAAAATGGCACCTGTCCTTGACTAAGTGCCCAAGTTTATGATCCGCCTGCAGCATGTTCCAGTTATGATGAATGACCTGACAGAACATGTCTGTATTCCTGCCATATGTAGTAGTAAACCTGAGCGGAGTTGAAGTATTTCTTGATTTGTCCTTGTATTTCATTAATTCAGACCTATCCTTCCCAGATACCTCATGACAAGCCATAGTAATGGCATGACAAGCCATAGTAATGATCTCAGGCTTGTAACCCCTTCGTTTAAATCTCTGAACCATATCCCTCCTGGAGTTCTCGTATTGTGTAGCATCAGAACAAATTTGTTTGAGCCTAATGAATTGTTATTTAGGAATGTTACATGTGACATGTGGTAGATGAAAGCTGGTAGCATGTAATATATAGTTATATTCAGGGAATTTATGGAACACCCGAGTATCAAGGGTACCATCCAAATTCTTGATGACCAGAACATCTAAAAAAGGTGATCCATTTCTGGTCATAATGACATGTAAATTGTAAACCCCATTTTATCATCATTCATATACTGAATGAACTCATTAAAGGTTCATTCAAGTCACCCTTCCAAATCAGCCAGCAATCAACCAAATAGCGATGCCAGATGTCAGTCTCTGGTATGTATATGTTACGGAGAGGATCATAAATTGTTGCTCCAAATAAGCCATGAATAAATCTGCATATATGGGGCAAAAGATGCCCCCATGGCTGTACCCAGAGTTTGCCAGAAACATTCCTCCCGATAATAAAAGATGTTCATAGTCAGGACTCTTTCAGTAAGCCCAATAAGAAAAGTATTAAAACCAGGCGGGTATAATTCAGAGATCTGTAACCAGTATTCAACAGCCATGAGGCCAGGCCAGTGTGCAATATTAGTATAAAGGGCTGTGACATACAGTGTGCATAAATACCATTCTGGTTCCATTTGGGCATCGGACAGAATCTGTAAGAATTCTGTTGTGTCTTGTATTTTTGCTCGAACATATTTCAATAAGGGTCGCAGATACTTCGTAATAAAAACTGACAAGGGCTCAGTGAGGGAGCCCCTCCCCAAAACAATGGGTCTGCCTGGAGGATCCAATAAAAATTTATGGATCTTTGGTAACAAATAAAGATATTGTCTACTGGGGTCAGTCACCATCACATGTTCAGAAGTGGCTTTGGAAACAATACCCTCCTCGACCAACAAGTTAATAAAAGTATTAATTTGTTTCTTGAAAGAAGAACTGGGGATGAGACGCATGGGCACATAGTATCATCTGTCTCCAAGTTGTCTACGGGGTTCAGTATTGCATTGGCCCTAGTCCATTACCACCACCGCCCCGCCCTTGTCATCAGGCAACATCACAATGTCAGTATTATTCATGAGCTCCCGCAAAGCTACCCATTCACGACTGGAAAGATTATGCGTTTTAGGAATACCCTTGCCATACTGTTCATGTAGATCTTGGAGGACCTTGTGAACAAAACTGCACTGTGGGGTGCATAGGTGGCATAAAATTAGACTTCCTGAACCGAAACAAATCCTCAATAGTACTGTTCAACCCATCTTGAAAAAATATCTTTAAATTCAACAAACGTGCAAAAGAATAAACATTTACAAAATCCTCCTCATGTACAAAGAAGGATGAGACAAGATTCAAACCTTTATTCAACACCACATACTGGTTAGCTGTTAAAACATGTGAAGATATATTGAGTACATTCTGATCTGTCACTTGTTGCTCATCATGCGTAATAAGGTCTCCATATTTTGAATATATGTGTTGTGTTTTTTATGTTTGCGCCCTGCCCGGCATCTTCTGACCCTAAAGGGGCATCACTATTAGTGCATTTAGGTGTAGGTGAAACATGCGTGTGTGCTGCCTCAGTCCATGATAGAAGAGGACTCATCCCCAGATGTACCCCCCAAAAGAAGAGGTGGATTTCCATAAAATGGATTTGAGACGTTTCCTTTTACCAAATTTGGGCACTGTATTGGCAAATTTAACATTTTTGCATAGGTCAAAAGGCCTCCCCCTCTCGCAATCCGTTTGGTCCCTATTAATTTTTTGAAGTTTCTTCTCCTTCAACTGCCTTTCTAAAGACAGTAAATCCTGACCAAGTCGCTGAAGGCATGAATGTTAAGTGGCTTGCCCCTCAAATTGTTTGGTTTGTTCACAGAGTAGCGTAACCTCATTCAACCCCTGATCAATACATCGATCACAGTAGGAAGCCAATGCCTCCACAAACCCACAGAGACTTGCTGCTGTACCCTGGCCCATTGCTCCTCCAACTCCTGATCGATTAGATGAACTAAAGGTTATGTCCGCACTCGGGAGTCCCCTGGGGCTAATATTTTTGGCCATATAGGCCTTAAAATCAAGTGCCAAACCTTAGACCGTAAAACCTTCACACTCTTACACAGTTTGAGGAATATATCATTGCAATCAGGTGTATATATACCCTGGTCAGATGCTGTTGGAATACTATTCCGACTGTCAAGCCCAAAAATACTTAGATCATTACGATCAGAGGATAATAGATGTAGAAGCTGGTTCAAATCCATATTCATATACCAATAATAAATACAGGTATGAGACACAATGAAATGTCAAATAAAAAATATATAGTATGATAGGCTGAATAAATGCGTATCCCATAAAACAGAAAATACATACAGAAAATATCAAATGTAAAAACCCCTAAATCGGACACAAAATTACTATTACTGTCTTGAAAATAAGAGTAACGACCTATGAGGCCCCAAAAAATATCATATGAGAAAATACTCGCACTGTTACTCAATAAATCCGCAGTGGTGCAGCGGTAGCACTGTTGCCTCACAGCCAGAGGTTCTCCCATTCGATTCTTGGCTGGAGTGCGGGGAGTGCCTTCTGTGTGGAGTCTGCATGTCCTCCCCGCGGTAGAGTGGCGTTCCAAAAGACATGCGTGAATGGGCGTGCCTTTGTTGAAGGTTGGGCGTCAAGCTGGCAACTCTGCACCGTAAAAATCTACTGCCAATCATTAGCGGACTGGAGTTCCGCTGTGGCGACCCCTAACTGGGAAAAGCCGAAAGCCAAATAACTCAATAAATGATCCTGCTCCACCTACCCATGACCTACATGGATTATAAATGAAACCAAAAAGTGGAGGCAAGTACAACTCGAGAGACACAATAATAGCCACTGAAACACTAAAAAATATCCTGTGCACAACACAACAAGCCACAAAATATGACGTCGGTATCGCTGCAAGTCCTGATATTATATCATATCAAGATGAAAACCCATTATGTATCAGAAAGCCAATGGCAACCTATACAGATAAATATGTGCACCAAACAGCCTACCAAACTCGTAATAAACAGGTCACATGCGTCTTACTTAAATGACTCCAAAAGTTATATATATATATATATATTTATTTATATTTATACACACACACACACACACACACACACTTGATTGACACAAACCAGCTGTTCAGCCTCAAAAGGTGCTAAAACATGATCCCAAGATTAACAGACCAATTATAATGCCCATATATCAACATTAGAAATATACTGATCAAATCTAAAATAATAATGAATCTCAATGTAATGATATTGGTTCTACAGGCCCCACCTGTTATCCAAACAATCATAATAATCATAAGCACTAATAGTACCTGTAAATGCCGCAGTGGTATAGCGGTAGCGTTGTTACCTCACAGCAAGAGGTTCTCCCATTCAATTCTCGGCGTTTCGTAAAAATCTACTGCCAATTATTAGCAGACCGGAGTTCCGCTGTGGCGACCCCTTACCAGGAAAAAGGCCAAAGACAAACAACAAAACTAATAGTAACAATAAATTGTGCACCTACTAGATTACATAACTTGTAAGTAATCTTGTACAATACACATAAAACTGTAGGTACATAACATATATTATATATATATGTATCCCAATTTGCATGCTAAGCATATGTAAACAAATACAACAATGAACGTCTGTTCTGAATATCAAGGCACCTATCGGGTTCAAATCAAGAATGTTAAAAATACCAAAGATTTCCAAGTGCCCTGATATAAAAATATGTTCATATATATCCAAAAACGACGAAACAGCACTTATACCCATTTAGTGTCCTTGTTCTGAAAGGTGAAAAAAAAAACATGCCAAGTCCAGATAATATAGAGTAATATACACTAACCCAAGAAAACCGTTCATGAATTAGGGATCCACCAGCTAAAAAATGAAAATGTTGTAAAAAAGTCAAGAAATACGCCGTATCAGTGGCCTCTGCACCTACTAAGCAATATACAACATGCATATAATCTTAGTTGTACACAGTGGACCTAAAAGCACATGCTATCTATAAAAAAGTCCCAGTTTCATCACTCAACATATGTTGACTAAACACGTAGAACAGTTACCATCCATTGCATATATCAGAGCATTCAAATGGTATAAAAAGTACCAAACATGAATCCAGATGTCCAAATCCAAAAGAATAACGATAGATATATGTCCCAAAAATAGTTGAACAACTCTTGTATCTGTTCAATGGCCCCATTATAACAATGAAGAATGAGGAGACACCAAATCCAGGGAGTGTAAGGTTGATAATACCATGTGGCCCAAAAAAACCCCCCTCACGATTCAAGTTCACCAGCTGGGAGGTGAAAATGTACACAAACTTGCAAAGACGCCAACACCAACTTAAATATGCCAATGCAAACAATATAAAAGTGTAGGGCCAAAATGCATAAAGCATGATAAATTCACTTCAGCAAGAGGAAAAATCCTCATGAAAAAGCAATAAGTATAACCATCCACCAAGAAAATATTAAAAGCAAAACAAAAAAAACAAGCGAAATGATGACAGCAAAATTCCATTCTTGCTTCAAGGACATGAAACAGCACACACGCTAATTAACTCCCCAGCCAACAGCAGGAATCCAAAATTCTTCAATCATAAGCGCTCCTGCAAGTACGACAGTGCAAGGCTCAACCCAGTAAGCATCCAAAAAACACAGCCAGCACTTGGAGAGTTAGAAAATCCAGTGTTTAATTCATAAAATAATAGCAAGACAAACTGGTTTTGGCATAAGAACCAAAGCCTTCATCAGTGTGAATAAAGCATCCACCAAATCCTGTTTAAATAAGCTCCATACCAACAAACAGTGATTCTAATTGGCTGATCATAACTGACCATTAAGTCCAGGTGGGAATAATCCCCCCAGTCTAACTATCCATTTTTTCTCTTTATTACCTAAAATTGTATGTCAGCCAATAGCATTATTTCTTTTGTGGATGCAACAAAACATGCTTATATAAAGCCTTACTGGTCTTTTGATGTTTAATATCACTGAAGTGTTGACTAACCCGAAATTTAAAAGGCTTGCATGTTTGGCCCACATAAAAAGCACCACAGGAGCAGGTGGCAAGATACAACACTCAATCCGAAGAGCAATTAGTAAAAATACAAATATATACCCTGGCTGTATTGCGAGTACTGAAGCTGCTGATTCAATTAATCTTACTGCAATAGACACAATGACCACATGGATAATATCCAATAGGAGCCTCCCCTGTTAGTGTTACCCGTGTCAGCCCCCTGTCTCTGGTCAATCAATGCTTATAATGATTCAGATATGCCCCCACCGTTTTCCCTCTCCTAAAACCAAAATGGCACCTGTCCTTGACTAAGTGCCCAAGACTGGATTTAACAAACTAATAACAGAGGACTGGTGCAGCAAGTTTATTTTGAATCATCAAATCTGATATATTTGATTTTTCTGGTGTGATTGCAACTCTTGTTCTCTCTACTATGAATCCAAGACTTCCACTGTTTGTCTCTCGTTGTCATTAAGTTTAGTAGTTTTTGTGAACCAACATGCAGGATTAAATTGCATCTATCTGGAACTAGCTGGTATATGGTTTAATATAATAAGAAAGGTGTCTTTACAACATGCAACTCCTTCATCCAGAAGAGCGTTTTAGTAAATGCCAGTTGCAAGTTTTGGTATTTCTATGAATGTATCCTTCTTAAAAAGTGTGCCAAGTTGTGGACTGTGTTCCTTTAGGATGAGAGTTGGCAACCTTTTCAGAAAGATTGGGAGGTGATCACCCAAGAGTTTGGGAGGGCACCAGAGGAGATAATTTTACTTGGATCAGATGTGAAGGCCCAGTCTAGAACAGAACATTTATTAAAGTGCTTGCTGTATCTGAAAAAGTAATGAACTGTATTATACTGGAAAAGATTTATGACAAGAGGTTGACTTAGAAGCAAAACAAGACTGCTAACCAATATTGACATCACCTAGGATGATGGTTTCTTGGCTGATATTTGTAGATAAGATAGAAGGTCCTTTTCTAAAGTTGTACTGTTGTTGCCTGGGGAAACGTAAACAAGGAGACATAGCGGGAGGGTGGGTAGACAGAGTACGAGTGAGTTATCTAGAACTGCCATTAACACATTATATATGGACTTTACCTCATAAGTCACTTCACAATTCCATCAAGAATGGTGACCAATCCTGTGCATCATCAGTAAAAAATTCACATAATACTGAATATATCAACAACATCTTCCTATGTGAAGTATACAGACACTACCTAATCAGACCAACAGCAAGTTACTTGGTATGCAATACTACCTTCACTACACAAACCATTGCAGACCAAACTGTTCGTTTTTCTCCCTTTTTGCTCTTTACCAACTTTGTTTCCCTAAGCAGATTCAAAGTTATTCCCAAATATCCTCTTGACTTAATTAAATATCATCCCTCATCTCTAGCACTTCTGACAGCTTAGGAAAGCATCCAAATAACTCACTACTTATCTCCATCCAATTCATTCCCATCCTGCAATCTGTAACCTTTCACTTCAAAGATAATGATCATCCTCTCCTTGGTTAATTTTACAAACTGTCCCCTTACCTCTCATTACCCGAAAGAAATATTCTCTAATTTTCACTCACATCCATTAATCCCTACCAGCCATGCATGTATTCTCTATATTCGTCATGCATGCGCACCTAAGACTTCAAGCCTGACAACCTTCATGAGCACACACTCAAAAGCCACATTCTCACCAACCATTGCCAGACAATACACAAATCTGCATTGTTAGCGTTCTTGTATTTTTGTGACATTTAACTAATTACACTGGAATATGTTAAAACTTACAAAAATGCAACACCAACATACATAATATTTTTGTTTTGTATGGAATAAGCAAATCAATCTGCTTGAAAATGTCCTCGCAAACAATAACTTTCCAGATTAAGTGTCTCTTCCACCAGCAGCATATTTACTTTTAAAAGTTTTAAAAGCTCCAAGAACAAATTATCTTTTTGAGAAGCAATTAAATCTAGAGAACGTAGAAGTGGACACTTCACCACAGACTTCAGAATGCACAGCAGCTAATCGTAACGTCCTGGGCCTACCCAAGCTGCCATACACTTACCAAGCAGTAGACAAGTGTTGTCACTATTCAGAAAGCCCAAGGACTAACAGAAAGATAAAACCATACGCCATCTCAAAATATAAACACATCAATAATACGAGTGCAGTACCCTACGCATCTACACACCTTTATAACGTGTGCACATGTAGATGTAATGTAGGGCTCTCCATATACCAACGGTCAAGGACAATTAAGCAAGAACAATGGTTCATAAAGAACAAACATTAAAAGCAATATATAGTTTTACCTAATAATTTTAGTACAGTCTGAACTGCTGTATCAACCCATCCTGCCTCTGGATCACGAGAGGAATTAAAAATGGCGTCAATAAAGAAAATACAAGGCGCTCGCAAAATTACATCAAACATTGCCCGGGCGTGATCCACCAGACGTCCCTGGGAAGTTTCCATCGAGAACCTAAAGCCAGGATTTCACCCAGCTACACATATCTTGCTACTGTGTTTATTAGGAACCTAACCAAATGCCGAACCTTCACCTGGAGACTCCATTCCCATCAACTGAAGTTACTACACGAAAAAAAAAAATAATACGGAAGCATCATACGCTTAAAAGCGTCATTGCGCCAAAGCTCACGGGCGTGTCGTTTATACTAAAACGTGCCTAATCCGAGTGTAGCTGTGAGAAGTATCAGAACTGGATGTTAGTGTTATAAATGAAGCTGTATTTCGAACTTCACTAGTCCGGTTGTTCATTTAGTTATTTTAACAATCATATATTATTATAACATTTACTATTACAACAAATACAAATAAGTAACATAGTTAAAGATAAAAACACGTTGTTTAATGTTCAAAATACACATGTTGGTGTTCGTAAACTTCGTACAGCATAAGCAACGATTCAAATGACAGATAAAAAGAAAACCGAAACAGAGCAGTTTTAAAACCGAAAGACGTCCTCAATAAAGATACGTATGACCGCATTGTGTGCTGGATTCATACCTGATACTTCTGGACCTGCAGACAATGAAAAAGGATACTCTTGAAAAGTGCACACATGATAATACATCCTGCCCAAAATCTTGGGCACCAATTGGCGTAAAATATGAGTACCGAATAGGGTATAATCCTTCCAGCCTCCAGTGGTACACTAGTCAAAAATAAACGTTAAAAAAACTCCTTGACAAAAATGAATCAAACGTAAAAGCAGAAATGTCAACTTTTTTGAATTATCTCTCAACTCCAACCCAGAGCTGTTGGACATGCTGCACCTAAAGAAATCCCAATCCCTCTGAGCTACACGGTCTAGGGACCTAAACCTTGTCACCACAATAAACAGGACATTCTGGAGGGATAAATTCATGTCCCAGAGACTTCTCATATTCTGAAACTAGTTACCCATATGTCATGCAAAGTTCCTCATTAGCACTCATCAAGAAAAATCTTGATAAGTGGATGGGAAATAGGAAATACACCCCGGGGATCACTTCTGTGGCTCTGCTCCACAGGGGCACAGGAAAATAACTTTCTTGGGTGGTGTAAGTCAGGGAACCTTGTTGGCTAGGCTTACTTAGGCCCTTGGGCTGATAGCCTAGTAGCCAGCCTTAGGCATAGGCCAACTAGGCGGCCGCCTAGGGCGCCGCTCTGGTAGGGGCGCTTTTCCATTATTTATTTGGTGTAGGTAGACCAGGATGGGGGCACTAGCTAGTGTGGTGGGGGGCGCCGTGGAGCCCTTTTGCCTAGGGCACCAGTTGACCGAAGGCCGCTCCTATGAACTGTCCCTGATTTTGATTGATATTTTAGCTTACTCCCTCATAATCCCTCCTAAACCTGGTGACTTTTGGAGAAAAGATGGTGAAGTAACTTTAATAAATAATAGCAATACTTAGAGCTATAGACTTCTTTTACTTCAGAAAATGTATAGCAATTCATTTTCTATTACTGTCAGTGTCTCAAGTTAATAGTACTAATATTTTAAAAGTGTCACTGATTGTCCTTGATTATTTCTGGATTTGTCCCTAATTCTAGTGAGATTTGCCCCTGATTATTTGTGAGCTAAGATTGGTGCCACCTACATGTTTGTCATGTAGTTGTTTACTGAACAGCTTAAATGTCGTATATGTGTGTGTGTGGGGGGGGGGGGGTCAGAAAATTATGTTAATGAGAAAATGAGGCCTGAGAATAGGAGCATACCTCCAGAAATGCATTTAAGGGTAAATCACATATGAAAAAGTATCTCCAAAGTAGGTACAGTTGAGAGATGGGGGTGGGGGCAGTTAATCTAATAAACAGACAGTGTTGGCATACCTTTCGACTGTCCAGATTTTCACAGAATGTCTATATTTTTTTCCAAAATGTTTTATTCATTTTATAACACAATAACTTAACAGTATAGTAACAAGAAAAAAACAAATAAACTATATACAATGTCCTTAACAACTAAAAAAGCAATATACATAGAACACTTAATATTTCTCTAACAGATTAGACAATTTTGTCCAAGCAATTAAATGATGGGTTGTGATAATATTCTTTGCTTTTATAGTAGCAATCTCATTCTTACAATGTGTTTCACAAGATTAATAAACTCAGCTTTAAAGACAGGAGTAGATTGAGATTTCCAATTTTTAGTAACAATTTTCCTTGCTATAGAGAGGATGGACCATAGTAAAAGTGTTTGGTTTTTAGGAATGACAGGAGTCAGAAATTAAACATCTGTCACTCCATTGAGCTTTACAAAGATATTTAAAGCCTAACCAAAATGGGGAAATTATTTTGCAATTAACAACCATATGTAACCAGTCAGCATCAGTGTGTCCACATCTCTAGCATTTCATTTCATCTTTCTTGTACATTATTGCTAGTCTATGTGGAGTGAAAAAACATCTATGTAAAAATTTCCATGTGTATACATGCCAGAGCAGGGAAGATGTGGATTCCTTCGCCAACTATAAACAAAGTTTTTTTTTATTTTTTTCTGAGAATACTTGTCTATTAACTTCACTTGAATAATTCCAAAAAGGAACGTATGTTTTACAAAAATCATTTCTGAGAATTTTATAAATAACAGATATGTATTAAGTATTCTTGTGTGAGCTATTAATAACTGTTGAGATAAAATCTAAGATTTTTAAGTTACTCTTATTGTATGCTTCTAATGAGGGTAAGAGCTTAGTATGTATAAAATCATTAGAAGTTTGGATGTCCAGCCAATTGCAATTTTACAAACTATATCTGCTGATCAAATAGTCTGCAGAACTTATTTTATTAGCTGAGAGAAATTGATTCCAATATAATAGGTCACCCTTCTTAAATTCTAACATTTTATGAGTATCAAATGATATCAGACATTCATTTGTGTAAGCAGTAGGAAACATAATTATTAATAAATTCTTAATTAATTGATTAGAAAACAGAAGCTTTTTAAGCAACAGCAATATTTGGTTTATAAGAGGTGTGAGAACAAGCTTTGACCTTTCAATTTGAATGTATGTTTTTAAAATCCATATAAAGATGTTTGAGATCCATTTGGTTGATCGAAGTTTCAGTTGTGTGAGACCACTTGTTCGAAGTACTGAAACTTCGAAAACTGACTACGGGGATCACAATACAGTGCGGAATAGGAGTATTCCCTTTTCCTTGCTGTACTGTGATCTAAGAGTTGGTATATTTAAGTAGTGGTGGGCACAGCAACAGGGGACATCTTGAAGGGCTTAGAGCTTGTGGTATCAGTGGAGGACAAGATAAAATTAAAATCACTTGCTAATAGTAACTCACCTTTAGACTTTAATGTTATGGTGTCTAAATGTTTTTTTTTTCACAGTTTTAGTCCCAATACCCGATATCCAGTAGGTGTTTACAAAAGTGTACATCTTTTTGTCTAGTTTTAGTATGACAAAAGCAAGCATACCATCATTGCTTGAGTATCAGTCAACTCTTTCTGGAATTCTCATTGATTTTCTGTGTAAAATTAGGACACCTCTAAAAGTGAATTTGTTTAGATCTTCTGTTACTAAGTGGGATTCCTGAATGCATGCAAAATCTGCTTTATGTAGCATTAAATATTTGTTGACACTACTCCTTTTCATGGGGTTGTTCAATCCATTGACATTAATAGATATAATGTTAAATATTATCATTTGATGAAGACTGCTATTATAAGTAAAATTGAAAACTGTTTTCCTTGATTCTTTATGACAAATACATTTTTAAAACTGCTATAGGCAATATGAAAACTCTCATCATCATCATCTTCTTTCGGCTGTTCCCATTAGGGGTCGCCACAGCGGATCACCTGTTTCCATTTCTTCCTGTCCTCTGCATCTTGCTCTGTCACACCAACCACCTGCATGTCCTCTCTCACCACATCCATAAACCTTATCTTAGGCCTTCCTCTTTTCCTGTTACCTGGTAGCTTCATCCTTAGCATCTTTTTCCCAATATACTCCGCATCCCTTCTCAGCACATGTCCAAACCAAAGTAATTTTGCCTCTCTGGCTTTGTCTCCAAACCTTCCAACCTGGGCTGACCCACTGATATACTTATTCCTAATCCTGTCCTTCCTCGTCACACCCAGTGCAAATCTTAACATCTTTAACTCTGTCAAATCCAGCTCAACCTCCTGCCTTTTTGTCAATGCCACTGTCTCCAACCCATATAACATAGCTGGTCTCACTACCCTCTTGTAGACCTTCCCTTTCACTCTTACAGGTACTCGTCTGTCACAAATCACTCCTGACACTCTTCTCCACCCACTCCATCCTGCCTGTACTCTCTTCTTCACCTCTCTTCCACACTCACTGTTACTCTGAACTATTGACCCCAAGTATTTAAACTCATCCACCTTCACCACCTCTACTCCTTGCATCCTCACCATTCCTCTATCCTCCCTCTCATTCACACACATATATTCTGTCTTAGTCCTGCTGACCATCATTCCTCTTCTCTCTAGAGCATATCTCCATCTCTCCAGGGTCTCCTCCACCTGTTCCCTACTCTCACTACAGATCACAATGTCATCTGCAAACATCATAGTCCATGGGGACTCCTGTCTGATCTCGTCTGTCAACCTGTCCATCACCATTGCAAATAAGAAAGGGCTCAGAGCTGATCCTTGATGTAACCCCACCTCCACCTTAAACGCATCCATCACTCCCACCGCAGACCTCACTGCTGTCACACTACCCTCGTACATATCCTGTACCACTCTTACATACTTCTCTGGCACTCATGACTTCCTCATACAATACCACAACTTCTCTCTAGGCACCCCTGTCATATGCTTTCTCCAAGTCTACAAAAACACAATGCAACTCCTTCTGACATTCTCTGTACTTCTCCATCAACACTCTCAGAGCAAACATCGCATCTGTAGTGCTCTTTGCCGGCATGAAACCATACTGCTGTTCACTAATCATCACATCCCTTCTTAACCTAGCTTCCACTACTCTTTCCCATAACTTCATGCTGTGACTGATCAATTTAATCCCTCTGTAGTTACTACAGCTCTGCACATCACCCTTATTCTTAAAAATCGGTACCAAAACACTTTTTCTCCATTCCTCAGGCATCTTCTCACTTTCCAAGATTTCATTAAACAATCTGGTTAAAAACTCCACTGCCATTTCACCTGAACACCTCCATGCTTCCACAGGTATGTCATCTGGGCCAACAGCCTTTCCATTCTTCATTCTCTCCATAGCTATCCTTACTTCCTCCTTGCTAATCCATTGTACTTCATGATTCACTATCCCTACATCATCCAACCTTCTCACCCTCTCATTCTCTTCATTCATCAACCCCTCAAAGTACTCTTTCCATCTCCTCAACACACTCTCCGCGCTTGTGAGTTTGTTTCCCTCATTATCCTTTATCACCTTTACCTGCTGCACATCTTTCCTAGCTTGGCCCCTCTGTCTAGCCAATCGGTACAGGTCCTTTTCTCCCTCCTTAGTGTCCAACCTTTCATACAACTCTTCATATGCCTTATCCTTATCCTTCGCCACCTCTCTCTTTACCAAGCACCTCATCTCCTTATACTCCTGTCTACTTTCTTCATCTCTCTGACAATCCCACTTCTTCTTTGCCAACCTCTTTGCCTGTATACTCTTCTGTACTTCCTCATTCCACCACCATGTCTCCTTGTCGTCCTTCCTCTGTCCTGATGTGATACCAAGAACCTTTCTAGCAGTCTCCGTTACTAGCTCTGCTGTAGTTACCCAGCTATTTGGTAACTCTTCACTGCCACCCAGTGCCTGTCTTAACTCATCCCTGAACTCCACCTCACAATTACCCTTTTTCAATTTCCACCATTTGATCCTTGGTGCTGCCCTCACACTCCTCCTCCTCTTCTTGATCACCAACGTCATCCTACAAACCACCATCCTATGCTGCCTAACTACACTTTCTCCGGCCACCACTTTACAGTCTCAAATCTCCTTCATACTGGCCCTCCTACATAAGATATAATCCACCTATGTGCATCTTCCTCCACTCTTGTATGTCACCCTATGCTCCTCCCTCTTGTTAAAATACATATTCACCACAGCCATATCCATCCTTTTTGCAAAATCCACTACCATCTTACCTTCTGCATTCCTTTGTTTAACACCATACCTACCCATCACTTCCTCATCCCCACTGTTCCCTTCACCAACATGCCTATTTAAATCTGCTCCAATCACCACTCTCTTACCCTTGGGTACAGTCATCACCACTTCATCCAATTCACTCTAAAATGTTTCTTTCTCATCCATTGCACACCCAACTTGTGGAGCATATGCACTAACAACATTAATCATTACACCATCAATTTCCAGCTTCATAAACATCACTCTATCCGACACCCTTTTCACCTCCAAAACACTCTTCGCATACTGTTCCTTCAGAATAACTCCTACGCTATTTCTCTTCCCATCCACACCATGATTAAACAATTTGAACCCACCTCCGATACAACTAGCCTTACTCCCCTTCCATCTGGTCTCTTGCACACGCAATATACCAACCTTCCTTCTGTCCATCATATCAGCTAGCTCTCTCCCTATACCAGTCATACTGCCAACATTCAACGTTCCAACCCTCACTACCACAGTCATAGCCTTTATCCTCTGTTCCTGCCTTCGGCCATGCCTTCTGCCTCTTCTCCTCCTTCGGCCAACAGTAACCCAATTTCCGCCAGCACCCTGTTGGCTAACAGTACTGATGGTGGTCGTTGTTAGCCTGGGCCTCGACCGATCCGGTATGGAAATATAAACTGGTGACTGCATGAAAAGATTTGGTGAAGTTTTACGTCGGATGCCCTTCCTGATGCAACCCTCCCCATTTATCTGGGCTTGGGACCGGCACAAAGAAATGCACTGGCTTGTGCATCCCCAGTGGCTGGGTTAGACAATATGAAAACTCTAAATTTGAAAATAAAACTATATACATACCTCTCAACCTGGAAACATCAAAATTCTGGACAAAGGCCCATGGAAAATAGGTACAAATCTGCACACTGGTTAACATAAAATTTGCATGCATAATTGTGCAACTCCACCCACTCCAGTGAAATTGTGGGATACTAACTTTTAAATACAAACTGAAGGACAGACAGCTAAAATATGATCATGAAACACAAAACAAGAACAATAGTATTTTATTTATATTAATATTTGCAACTGTTTCCAAAGCATTCACCGGAGCAAAAACGGAAGTAAACCACAATGTTGTTACAGCGGAGTAAATATCCACAGATTGTGAAGTCGACACCACATTAAAACTGGCATAAAACTTTTTATTCACACAAGTAAGCACTTTCACCATTAGGCTTTATCAGACTTTAAGTCTCTTCATTAAACAGTAGTTTAAAAAACAGACGGACCAAAGCCATAGGCTCATGTCTCATCAAACGTCATCAAACCAATTAAATATTTAAATGTTAAAATATTTAAAGGTACCATTTATTTACAAATCAATGGAACGATAAATAAAAATAAGAATAATAATAATGGTAGGAAAATCACTAAAAAGTAAGACATATTTGAATGCCAACACTAAACTCTGCGCTGATGGGACACAGAGATCAAATACAAGCTAATACAGTCTCCTAAGTTTGGGTCTAGATAGTCTCCTTTTGCTGAGGATGGGCTTCAAATGGACCTTGTCATTTAGACCCGGTTTATTATCCGCCCTACAGCGGATGATCCAACGTATCTCACATTCCTCAGTATAATTCTCAATATCACCACCCCTAAGACTAGATGCAACAAATTGCATGACAGAAAAACTAAAAGTATGGTCAGGCCCTAAAGATTTACAGTGCTTCGCCAGTGCATTATGTTCTGAGCCAATACGTATGTGATATATATGTTCCCTAATGCGTTCCCTCAACTGTCTATTGGTTTTCCCAATATAGAACGCTGTACATGATCTGCACCTGGCTAAGTATATAACATTCATACTCTGACAATTAGTCATAGTGTGAAACTGAAATTCATATCCAGTGACCGGATGTACAAAAGTATTGTTCGTATCAATATGTTGGCATTGCCTACATTGATTACAAGGAATAGTATTGTGAATGGAATGAATACTCTGTAAACCAAGGGGGTGATGACATAGCATCCGTTTCAGATTTTGTTTGTTCTTATACAAGAACATCGGTCTAATGCCCACAATGTCAATAATATCCTCATCAATCAAAAGTGTGGACCAATGCTTTCCAAAAATTCTCTCTATGTCCTTAACATCACCCGTAAAGAAAAGGGGTACTCTCAATTCACCCGTCTTCACTATCTGTTCAGGGTGGTGGTTATAACCCCATTCCGAAAAATATGGGGAAGCCCTAGTAGACCTTAATTCATTCACGGTCGCTGTCATTCTATCTATTTCCATCATCTTATAAGCCCTCTCATCAAACCTTTCCCTAAGGTTTTCCAGTTCTTGTGCATAACCTTCATCAAGGGGGTTAAGCCTAGATGCTCTCATTAGCTGTCCCTTCAAAACATTGTCGAACACATACCTAGGATGCATGCTTCATTTATGAAGAAGGGTGTTCCTATAACATGCCTTCCTGTGAACCGAAGTGTTCAATAAACCATTGTCAAGTCTCATTATATGTACATCTAAAAATGATAGGTCGGTTGTGGAAAAACTCAACGTAAAGCTAAGAAAATCCATTGAATTATTCATCACGGACACAAAGCTAGTCAATCCTGCTTCATCTCCCCTCCAAATCAAGAAGAGGTCATCCACGGACCACCTGTAAAACCCAACATGTTGTTGGAAGGCTGCTAGTTGAAAAAGAAGTTCTTCCTCCCAGTCCGCCATTACTATATTGGCGTAGCTATTGGTACAAGAAGTGCCCATAGCTACGCCATCCTTCTGTAAATATATATCTTCACTAAATATAAAGATATTATTGTCTAATACTGTTTCCGGAAACAAAGCCAAAAGATCTATAGTCTTTCTGTCCAAACTGGATTTGGTAGTTAAATAATGCTGTACAGCTGTGACACCCAAATCATTGGGTATCATCGTAAATAGACTTCTGACATCCAAAGTCACTAAAATGTAAGAGTCTTTCTCACTGAGGGTCCTGGTATAACTATACAAATCCAATAAAAATTGTTTGCTGTCTTTCAATATAATTGGGTTAACATCCACTATGGGTCTCAAATAATACTCCAAGAAAATAGAAAAGGGTTCAGTAAGCCAACCTTGCCCAGCAACAATAGGGCGCAAGGGTGGCTTAAAAATCGACTTATGAACCTTCGGTAACCCTTGGATTATTGGTATGAGGGGATTGTTCACCCTTAGATACTTAAACAGGTGCCGGGAAATAATATGCTCCTTTACTAAATCATCAAGCATATCATATACCCTGAACACTTTGTTAGTGACATCAGCAATGTCGATTTTACTCTAAAATGTTCCTTCACCTAGCATCTGCTTCATGCTATCAAGATAGTCCTTACTGTTCATTAACACTATCGGGCCACCCTTATCAGCGGGCCTAATCACTATGGAAACGTCCCTACTTAAATTGAATAGTGCTTGTCTCTGTAAATAGGTTAGATTAGACTTTTTATTTTTATTTCTAATTTTATGATCCTTCTCATAATACCTATGTAAATCATTCTCTACCAACCTCGAGAAAGTATCCAATAAAGGATGTAACATTGCAACATATGTACTAATGGGATGAAATGGAGACATATAATCACTCCCGGTGTTATTACCCTCACTATTACCAAAATCCAATTTTAATTGCACATTCCGTACATATAATTTGACATCTAGAATAGAGTCAGTTACATCACAATTTTTAGTGGGAATGAGGGATAGTCCTTTATTAAGCACTTGCTCTTCGTACCCACTTAATACCCTATTAGATAGGTTCTACTCTTTGCCACATTTTCTTCAAGGTAGGACCGGTGTATTCCCCCCTCCCCGACCCCTTCCATTTCTGCCGCCCTCTGCTTCCTGATCTCTGTCTCCCGACAGACTGAAAAGACTCGATTGGGAAAGGGGTCTGGGGGTTTATACTACCCTCTGGTACATGTATCGGAGTAACTCGATGGTTCTTCCTTCTAACAACAGGTTCCATATTAGGAGCCAAGAGCTTTTGGCTCAGAACATAATGCACTGGCGAAACACTGTAAATCTTTAGGGCCTGACCATACTTTTAGTTTTTCTGTCATGCAATTTGTTGCATCTAGTCTTAGGGGTGGTGATACTGAGAACTATACTGAGGAATGTGAGATACGTTGGATCATCCGCTGTAGGGCGGATAATAAACCGGGTCTAAATGACAAGGTCCATTTGAAGCCCATCCTCAGCAAAAGGAGACTATCTAGACCCAAACTTAGGAGACTGTATTAGCTTGTATTTGAGCTCTGTGTCCCATCAGCGCAGAGTTTAGTGTTGGCATTCAAATATGTCTTACTTTTTAGTGATTTTACTACCATTATTATTATTCTTATTTTTATTTATCGTTCCATTGATTTGTAAATAAATGGTACCTTTAAATATTTTAACATTTAAATATTTAATTGGTTTGATGACGTTTGATGAGACATGAGCCTATGGCTTTGGTCCGTCTGTTTTTTAAACTACTGTTTAATGAAGAGACTTAAAGTCTGATGAAGCCTAATGGTGAAAGCGCTTACTTGTGTGAATAAAAAGTTTTATGCCAGTTTTAATGTGGTGTCGACTTCACAATCTTTGGATATTTACTCCGCTGTAACAGCATTGTGGTTTACTGCCGTTTTTGCTCCAGTGAATGCTTTGGAAACAGTTGCAGCTTTTATTCGTTATTTTGTTCACAGGAGCATTCATCCCCAGGTGGTTGTTGTTTGCTTTTTTATATTAATATTTGAACTTGTGCAAAGCTAAAATACAATATTCTTTTATAAAAATAACATTAACTGGGTGCGGCTGTGCTTCAGCCTTCATTAAATAACATAAAATATAAACCAGTGGTGCATGTGTTTGCATGGTTTCCTCTCCGGGGTCCGGTTTCCCACCACATTCCAAAGACATGCATCTAGAGCATTTCTCCTGTTAAATAAATAAAAAAGAACAAAAACTGTTTTATTTATATTATTAACATAAAATTTTGAACTTGAATAAAACTAAAATAAAATTCTCTTATATAACAATAAAATTTAATTGTACTAGTCTACTTACTACTACAGCACTCAGCAGTTACTGATAAAGCCAAAAATGTAAGGGGTCTGGTGTTTGAGGCCAGAAGCCAAAGATAAAGTTTAGTTTAAGAAATACTGCCTTTATGAAGTTGGTACAATAACACGCTTTGCAGTATAATGGATTTTCTGAAGCATATGAAGTCTGACACTAAAAGCAGCTGTCATTACTTTGCTTACTGACGTAGTGCAGTCCTCAATCTGCCAAGAAATGTGCATTTCACAAGACAAAGCACCTTAGGACTATTAACTATATACTTCTAGGACAATAAGCCCTATGCTGGGTAAAAGTGCATAATACATACACAAACTGACATTACACAGTATCGTAACCTAGGTGCAATATTATATTAGCAACCACAGCGTACACATACTGTGGGTAGAATATGAAGCAATTGCTATCAGCTTACATACTAACAATTTCAGCTACAAAGCTCACTGGATGGTTAAAATCTTTTTACTTTATACTTGCAAAAAGTGTTCTTTTGATGACTTAATATAATGCAATATTATTTTCCATAAATATACTTATAAAAACTTGTAGGGTGGGGTGCCAGCCTCATAAGAAACAGTACATGTTCTTAGCTCTATGTAATAGTACAGTTTCAAAAGTTATCTTGAAAGCTAACATTACATTGCAGTTTCTTATTCATTATGCTACACTGTTAATCACCACCCAGCACCCCATGATAGTCTGTAAGATATGTGAAATACAAAATTCTGCATTGCTGTTGCATCAAAAGTTACTAATGGGTAAACTGCAATTAAAATCAGCAGAAGGCACAAATACAGCTTCATAGAATTTATTATTTAGTTACTTGGCTGCAGATGTTATTGCATACCTCTCAATCTCTTACAGCAAGAAATCTGGACAAAGTCACAAATAATGGGGGCCTGGACCAAACAAAGGCACAGAAATAGTGACACTGTTTAAAATACTGCTCTTCCAAACTTAAGACTGTTGACAGAATAACAGATTTTGCATAGCAAGAATTTTCTGAAGGATAAACTCTGAAAAATCAAATGTAATGTCTGCTGCTTGCCATTATTTTCTGACTTCAGTCCTCAAAGATCTGCCAGTCCCACTACCAGTGATTTGCCAGGAAGCTACAGTTTTATGGGAAACAGACACATAGCAGAAAGCCAAAAGCTTAATTCCCTTCAGCAGTTTCAAGTATGCAGTATGTACAAGCATCAAAATGAGGCATTTCCCAAAATGATCCATTCCCTCAGTGATTTATGCACATTTGAATCACAATAAAAAGTTAGAGGTAGTGTCACACACTGTCAGGGTTTTGACAGAAACAGTGGCAGCAGACTTGCAGAAAATAAGTCAATAAAAATGCAGGGAAGAAGTGCTATGAAGCAGAATAATATTCGAATGGCAAACAGGATTTCTGCATACTGCAGCTATTACAGCTCCAGATGTAAATATGCTCAGGTGAAATGCAACACAAGCAACAACAGCCAAGCAAGACCCATGGCCGGCCTTAGGCATAGGTCAACTAGGCGACCGTCTAGGGAGCCGCTGTAGCAGGGGTGCTTTTACAGTTTTTATTTGGTGTAGGTAGACCAGGTTGGGGGCACCTGGGTGGTGTGGGGGGATGCTGTGGAGCACTTTTGCCTAGGGCACCAGCTGACCTAAGGCCGCTGCTGGCAAGACCCATAAGATATGTACACAACTAAAGCACACAATCACAAAACAAAATGCAAAGCACAGTAAATGTGTCAAGTCACAAGACCCTTTCACCATGAGTGAAAAATGGATCCCCATTCCAACTGTTCAACTTCAGCAGCATAAATGCTGACCTTAATATCTTCTGCTTATGCAAAGGACAACTCATAGTTAACAGGGCAGCAAATGACAAATTAAAAGTTATAATGTATGATACCAAGTAAAATCTGAAAGAGTTGCACATTTTTATTAATGGGTATTATGTTTAAAATGAAGCCAATTTTATTTATACCACACATACGTATCATGTTAATGCAACTGCAACCAAAACCTGACATAACAGGGGGAGAAAGTCCCAAAATAGGGACATATTTTAAATATTGCTCTTATGAACTTAAAAAGTTGCTAGAATAACAGGATATGTGTTAGCAGCATGCATTTTCTGAAGGATATGATATCTGAAACTCAAATGCATATTATCAATTAATGACTTTATTCCTTAGATCATCCCAGTGATTTGTCAAAAAGACACAATTTTTATGAGGAACAGACCAAAAAATATGAGGCAAAAATCTGGACATTCTGAGAAAATCTTTACAATTGAGATGTATGCTACAAACTACTCTACAACTTCACACATTTACTCCTCTTGAAGCTAGATTTCCAGAAAAATAGACAACCCCACAACCTGAGACACTACTCACAAGACGCAGCAACCCTCATTACACCCTGAACCAAACTCTGGACCATGGCACAGCACAAGGTTTCTCACCTAGTCTTTGGCAAGCTCTCCTCATCAACATTAAAAAAATCAACACTCAAATAAGCAGTTTCCCTTACTGCATTTCATCTCTGCATGAATTTCTGGTGGATCCCCCACTGCTAATGACTGAATCTGAACATATCAAAATGTACGTTCTGGGCAACAATTGCATTAAACTAGTTTCCAGAGTACAAGTAAAACCTATACACACATGTATTCAGGCTAAACCTAATTTTCTGCAACTGTAAAAATACAAAAATCAAAAAAAGGAGCATCTTTCTTGCAGGGGAACAAGCCTTCCAACAACCCATTTATTTTGCCTTATTTTGATGTTGCTTCAATTCAGTGAAACAGCAATCAAAACAAATACTGTTTTAGTCTGTCTGATGGCTACAATCATTATCTCAGTACTACATTCAAGGAAATGCACATAATAACAAAGTAGTAGTAAGAAAATAAATAAATACAGTCTTTACACTGATCAAAAAAAGCTCAAGCAAAAATCACACGAAGTAAATCAATTCCTGTCTGTACATGAGGAATATATGTCTGCTTCTGAATGTCTGATCTATAAATCAGTAACCTGCTCCTCACAACCATATTACATGCACTGGGTTTCCCCATAAACTGGGACAACTATGCCCAATTGCGGAAAGAAGTATGTGACTTCATAAATATTTAGAGTCTTGAGCAGATGGTAAAAATGTCAACAAAACACAAAAATACATTGGATATTATCCTCTCAGTAAGCATTCTTGCCACTTGCCAGCTATGATAAGTTACAGATTACCACTGGCACTCATTTTATATTTTGGATTGACTTAAAACAATTTTTTTTAAGTTCTTTACATTTATTTTATTTACCTGCTAGAGGTGCTGGAGGTGCAGGACGAGCCAGGGGAAGAAGCAGCAGAAGAAATATATTTTTTCATTACTGACAGTTATTGACTGACTGTCTGGCACCGGGGATTCACCGCTGCAAAGCTCTGAGTTGAAATGAGAGCAGACTACTACTTGTTCTGCTGCTCTCAGCTTTGCTGTTGCCGGGGGACAGGGTTGGGTTGCCAAGTCCTGCCTCCTGCCTCCTGCCTTCTAATTAAACTAAACAATGCAACAACTTATTTCAATTAAAATAAAAAAAAACACCGTCTCTGTCTGCCCTTGTGTGCGCTTTCACTCAGCTATCAACTGCTCTGTTCAGTGCTCAGGCCCACCCCTCTCTCTCTTATTCCCTATGATCCTTAACCTATTGCACGAAAAAAAAAAAACCTTAAAATTAAAAAAATTAAAAGCTGGGAAATTAATCGGAAATTAAGGGGTGCCACTTTGGAATCGTGGCACTCCATTATTTGGACCTCAAAACCGATAAAAACTGAGAGATTCGGTACTGTTGAGAGGTATGATATAATTTAATAACCTTCTGCATTGATATACTATATCCAGGCTTATTATATCTCTCATAGAAGCCACAAACTAACCCTCTCATTACATCTAGTGGGAATTCCTAGCTACTGCAGGTTAATAGCAAGCAGAAGGGAAACTGCATGTACATTAAAAACATACAAAAGGAAAAATTCAATTTAATATACTATCTATGCATGAACTAAGAACATGAAGCTGTATACAATTTCTTAAAATTCTTTTTATGTAAACAAACTAAGATAAATTGATTAATCCTAATAATTGTTTGTTGCTATGACTAAATGTTGTTGTTCTTCTTTCGGCTTTTCCCGGTTAGGGATCGCCACAGCGGAACTCCAGTCCGCTAATGATTGGCAGTACATTTTTATGGTGCTGAGGTGCCAGCTCGACACCCAGTCTTCAACGAAGGCACGCCCATTCACGCATGTCTTTCGAATGCCACTCGACCGTGGGGAGGACATGCAGGACTGTAATGTCATTAAAGTAGACAGGAAAAAGGATGCATTTAAAACTGTCACTGTCAGAAACATATTTGTAATTCTTATTTAAATATAAATGTAATTCAGAATAAATAAATCACTATTTATAGTAAAACATATACTTATAAGACTTTTTAGATAAAAAAACAATTGCTAAATGAATGAAAACACAGTTTAAACAATCATTCTTGAATATGACTGGCTGTAAGAGTTCAGTGAAAAGAAACAGGTTCAGAGGTTACACTTCTTGGAAGACAGCACAGATTGTTTCTCATGAGTCTGTGAGGTAACTGAAGCCTGTAGAAGCTTGAGCTTGTGACAAAAATTGTCAAAATTCCATCAAAAATGTAAGTAGGTGGGAATTTTCTAATGAAGTGAAGCTTTTAAGCATAACTTGTAAAATGGTGAATATTTAAAATAAAGGCTCCAAATTACCAACCATACTCAGTTATAAGATATATTAGCTAAATGGAGCACATTGCAGAAGTTCAGTTAAGTAGTAAATGTATATATAATAATAAAATGTCACCACTTTCTTTTTAATTACTTAACAGTAACACAATAAGTATTTCTCTCTCCTGCAGTGATTAAATACTATGACACTAGGACTAAAACAGAAAGGGAAGACACATACATGAAGAAATAAGTATGGGATATAAAAGAAATATATATAAATATGTGAAATGAGTGATTCTATACCATTTCACTAGATCTATACCATGTATATAAAGAGATAAAAGTATAAAATAGTAGTTTACAGTTAGATAAGATTTTGATTTACTTGAATTTTGAGTAATATATATTATCTATAAAGTTAGCATTGTTGTGAGAAAGATAATAAGAGAGAGAGAAAAAAGTTACATTAACTTCTGTGCATAATTCCACATTATTTAGAAGGGAGAAAACAAAAACTTGCATGAAATGTGAAGTTATGTTTAATCATTTGTCTATGGGTTTCTTTTTTTCTTTAATAGTCCACTCATTTTTTTGAAGTTTGTCTTTTTAAGTTCATTAAGAATCCATGGGTTCAGTTTGACTTTAAAGGTCCTTTTTTGGACAAATGTGGATGCTTCTTCGAGAGAGTCAAACGTTTTCTTTCTTTCTGGCAGGGATAGTCTTATTCTTGCTGGGAATATGAGTTGTGCTTTGATTTCTTCCTTTTTTAATGATTTTATTAGAGGGACACGTGCTCTTCTTTTGGACATTACAAGGGGTGAAAAGTCATTGTCAAACCTGATAGTTTGGACACCAATTTTTAATGGAGCAAGGGACCAGGCAGTTCTTAAAACAAGGTCTTTGTCTTGAGTGGAGATAAATCTTACAATAATAGATCTTGGGTCTGTTTTTACTGGATATAGAAGTTGTAGTTAAAGGCTTGTTTGCCGTTTCTATCCTGAAGGATAGTGCTTCAGGTAGGTTTAGGATTTTAGGAATCCAAAAAGTCAGGAAATTAATCATATTGTCCCCCTCCATCTGTTCCAGGATGCCATAGATTTTTATGTTGTTTCTCCTGGTTCTATTCTCAATGTTGTCTATCTTTTCAATGAGTCTGGTGTTTTCTTGAAGAAGAAAGTCTATGTTTTTCTCTCTTTCTGTTACCCTGTAGTCTATATCTGTTACGGAATCTTCCAAAATAGCAATCTGGACGGTTTGTTGTTTAAGGACTTCATTTAATAAGTTTATTTGTTTGGTGGAGTCTTCTTTTACATTGTTCCCTTTTAAGTTTAATTTGTCTATTTTACTCACCAAGTCTTGAACTATAGTAAGGATTGCCTGTATTTCTTTCTTCATTGGAGTTTCTTGCTGAGAAAATTTGGAGCTGCTCATCTTTGTGAATGTGATTTCATTGTACCTTATATTCAAAGGTTTGATAGGAAAATATGAACATCTTAGCTTAAAAAATTACACCAACTTGTAGCTGACTTCCAGAATCTGATTTTAGTAGTTTCAGGTCTTTGTTGGTGAAATTAAATACAAAATCCTGTCAGGAAAAAATGAAGACTGCAGAGCTCAAGAACTCTGCTGCTTTCAGCTTGCTATCCAAGCCATGTATAAGGTACACTGAAATCACATAATACCTCTCTGGTGGGAGGGTGGCCTAATGGTTAAGGTGTTTGCCTTACAAACACAAGATACAGGATTTGAATCTCACAGGGGATAATTGGCTAGGCTTAAAAAAATGGTTTGCAAGGGCAGTTAGCATAGTACTAACCTATGTCCCCAGAATGTCTATATTTTTTGCTTCATATTTTTGGTCTGTTCCTCCTAAAATCTGTAGTTTCTGTCATATCATTGAGGCTTGAAGTCATTAAATAATGCCACATATTTGTGTTTCAGATTACATGCTAATATCCAGTTATTCTTGCAACTTTCTATGTTTATAACAGCATTATTTAAAACATGTCCCTATTTGTGTGTCTTTGGCCCCCTACCATTATTTCAGGCTTTGCCCGTATGTCTTGCCCTAAGAGGTTGAGTTTTACCAAACATCTGGGCATTTGTGTATGACAGTCCTAAATTTAGAAGTACAATCATAATACCTCTCAACTGTACAGATTTTCGCAGAATGTCCTGATTTGATTTTTGCCTCATATTTTTGGTCTGTTCCTCATAAAAATTGTGTTTTTTTTACAAATCACTGAGATGAGCTAAGGATTAAAGTCACTAAATAATGACATGCATTTGAGTTTCATAGGATCATCAGATCATAGGAAGTTACTAGGCTATTGGCCCCGAGGCCCTTACAAGCCTAGCCAAGAATTTAGCCCATGTTCCAACAAGTCAGCACCCTATGCCACTGTCCAGCAGGGATGCAGGTGGAATCCCAGGGATGTATTTTCTGTTCCCCATTCAGTTATCCAGGTTGTGCTTAAAAAGGGTTAATGAGGTACTCTGCTTTACATGGAGAGGGAGTCTATTCCACAAAAGGGGGAGTCTCTGGGACACAAATCTGTCTTGCCAACAAGTCCTATTGATGTTACAGACGAGATTGAGGTCATGTGTGTGGGTTACTCGAGTGGAACTTGACTTGTGGATATGCAGCAGTCCCATCAGGATGGTGTCTGAAATTGCTTTGTATGCCAGACAAAGGTCACCTCTGAGGAGTCTGTAGGAGACTGAATAGAGGGACAGGGCTTTTAGCCTATCTGTGTAGGGTAGATGTTTGAGGCACTGGATTCCCACGTGAGGAACCTCTGTGGACTCCAGCTGCTGTATGTGCTTTGTGAGGTACGTGTCAAAAGGGGCATTGTACTCAATAATGGGTCTTATAAGGAAAGAATACAGGGATGTTATGACCACCTTGTCCCTGGATGAGATACCCTTACTAATGAGGTGGTCCATGTAGAAAGCTTTCCATACAATGGAGGCAATATGGTGGTCAAAAGTCAGCTTGCTATCGCCATGGGTGCCCAAGTCCCTCATGACTGATTGTGTGCTTAGGACCTTATTATCAATGTGACAATTTGTGGGGACGTCTCTCCCCAAAATGGAAGATGATGCATTTTTTGGCATTCAGTTTGAGGCCATGTTTCTGGCACCACTCATTTGTTTGGGTGAGACCCTCTTGGAGGATGTCCACATCACTAAGGGAATTGTTGACAGCACCGAGCTTGTACTCATCTGCAAATTTGGTCAGCCATAACCCACTAGATTTGGCCTGCACCTCAGAGAAGTATATCCCAAACAGCAAAGGCCCCAAGACTAACCCCTGGGATACACCACATGTTACAGGTCTACTACTTGAGGTGGCTTCCCCTGTTTTGACTAGGTAGGTTCTATCAGTGAGCCAGTTTGCTACCCATCTGGTAACATATGGATTGATGCCTAGTTGAGAGAGTTTATCTATTATACCTGAGTGGGGAATAGTATTGAAGGCTTTGGCCAGGTCAAGGTAGGCGGTGTGCACTGTCTTCCCCTCGTCTATGGCCTTGGTGACTCTCTCAAAGAAATCAACCAAATTTAACAGACATGACCTACCCTTGATGAAGCCAAACTGTGTGGGATCAAATGTCTGAAGGTTGCCAATGTCCTTGTTAATGAGGTCCATGATAATCCGCTCCATGGCCTTGAAGATCAGGCTAGTTAGGCTGATGGTCTATAATTTTCTGGATCAGTGGACACTCCACCTTTGTGTAAACGGATGACAGTGTCTGTCCTCCATTTGGCTGGGATGAAGCCGGTGTTTAGGCTTTTGTTGAATACTGTGCCTAATGGTGTTGCAAGTTCCTGCCTGTGTTCATGCAGGATGCAGCCTGGAATGTTATTGGGTCCCATGGAGGCTGTACTTTTTACCTTTGAGAGGGCAGTGACCACTTGCTCAACTTGCAAACTGAGAACATACCAAACTGATTCAAAAACATGATCTAAAAACTTAAATAAATCATCTGAATTTATCAGATAAATTGTCAGCAAGCAAAGAAATTTTTATTTTTTCATACTATACCATACCATACATTGCCATATCATAGCATCATCATCATCATCATCAACCCCCTTTTCCTATTTTCTACATGAGATTTGGGTGCTGTTTTAATTCTCACCATCTCTCTCAATTCAGTGCCATTTTCCCATCTCCTTCAACAATAGTGCCTAACTATCACACGTCATCTGTCACAAAGTCCATCCATCTCTTTGCTGGATGCCCTCCTCTCCTCTTCTCTTGTCTTCTTCTTCTCAGTCCCAAACCTTCTTTGCCAGATTGTCTTCTGATTTCCTGTACGTGTGCCTGAATCACCATAATCTGGTCTCTTTTACCTTCTCTGCAACTGGAGCTACTTTGGTTTCAGCTCTAATGCCCCCATTCCATCATCTGTTCCACAGTGTGCATTCAACCATTTGTTTCAAGCACTTCATCTCCATCACCTCTAGCTTTCTTATCTGCTCAAAAATGTAAGTCAGTCCCACCATCTTAACTTAAGTACCCTCATATCATCCCATGCATGGTACATTACATGTCCAAAATCCACTTCAAATCTTGAATACATTCATAGCAACATAGCAGTAATGTAAGCAGTACAGCAGGTAGCCTTTGGTGCAAAAGACTACGTTATTCCTGCAGCAGGTAGATCAGTAACTGACAGTGCAGTGCAGCACACTAGGGGTGCTGCACTCCTGAGTGTGTTGCCCCTTGAATGAGGCATTAAATCAAAGTCCTACCTGCTTGAGATAGTGGGGGCTCAGGTGGATATAAAAGATCCCATGGGACCTATTGGAAAGAGCAGGGGAAGTTCCTGATGCCCTGACCAAATTTCTCCAAGATGTGTATGATCCGCTGTGGCAACCCCTAACCAGGAAAAGCCGAAAGAAGAAGAAGAAGTGTAAGTACCACCTTGGGACTCTCCTGAAAAGACTATGATAACCTGGTCAACAAAGGATAAATAAACAAAATAAAAAGAAAGTCCAGTCTTTCATAGACACTGCTATGCTTTCAAGAAAAACAATTATTTTCCTCATTATTTCTCTAAATCCTTTCAGTACAGCTCAAGGAAGCAGGTAAATTTAGACTTTGACTTTATATACTATTTTATAAATTGCACCAATATAGTCATCCATTCCAGCATAACACCCTTGTACATCCACTGCAATATCTTCTAGTGTCACAGAGCATTGGTTGCAAATCGGGTTTATATCATAAGCTCGAAAACTGATAACTCCGAAGCATAAAACTCTGAACTTCAAACTTCGAAAATCAAAAATGTTGAAATGTAGAATGGAGATCGCCATAGAGTGCGGGAAGGGAATATTTCCCTTTACTGCACTGTAGTGCGATCTAGGAGTTGGTATATTTAAGTAGTGGAGGGGTGTGGGGGTGTAGGGGGGCATAGAGCATTTTTTTGTTTTTTGTTTTGGGTAATTACGTTTTTATTTGGTGGATTCGATGTTGTCAGCTTTCGAGGTTTGAAGTTTGTGGTTTTGTACTTCAGAGTTCTCAGCTTTCGATTTTTTGATAGAGACCCTTGCAAATCAGTAACATTACTCCCTATGTACCTTGCACCATGAAAACAAGCTACTCCCCAGGATCAATATTCCCTTAACACTGCAGCATGCTCTTGTTCCCCTAAATTAGTCTCTAGCAGGACTATAACAAGAGGCTCAAATGTCCTTAAATAACCCAGTGCTGTAAACCTTTAAATGAATTATCAGTTCATTTACTTTAAGACACAAACCCCATCCCCTGTTTATTAAAAAAAAATATCAGCCTTCCAGGTCCAGTGTAAATTCATAGATTTATTTATATAACTGCACAACTTAAAAGGAGTCACTGAGGGAGGAGAATCCAATTGCTCCCTACACCATGCAATGGAATTAGGAAAGGAAGTATATCTTATCTACAGAGGGTGTTTTAGAAAGAGAAACCTCCAAGTAAGTGAAGAACAATTAATCAGAGACTTGCAACTGTAACTCATTTGGTGGCATGCTGTCCACCAGCACAAGACATTATTTTAGTTTAAAACTTTCTAATGTAATGTGTTAGTTCCAATCACATTATACTCATGCAACTCTGAATCTCAGCAGTGACTGCAACTTTAGGTAACTTTTAGTGGACAGAAGAGTGTTGTGGCCAGATGTGTTTTGAAACTCCTTACCTCATTGTCTCAATACTGCTTAGGATCAACAGATTGGTTGGAAAAGAGACAGAAACCATGTTATGTACTACATACAAAAATCCCTTCAAATTTAAGTTTTTGATTCTCTCTCGAGTCTCAGAGTCTTTTGTTCTCGTGGTCTCGTCATCTCCTCCCAAAGCATCTTTTCAGTCATGATGGGAGACACATTCAGAGGTACCAGAAGCTGTTGAAGGCGGGGGCATTTAGTGATCTAAAAAGGACAATTTTTTAAAGCTATTTACTACTTCAACATAGGTTCACTTGGAAGACATTTTAAGCTTAACCAGTTTCCCTTTTGGTGCTTGAATTAATATTTCCTGATTGGTCTTACCCATCCTATGCCTGGTAATTGTATATTAGCCCTAGTGAGAATAACTGTGATCACACCATAGATAATTTGAGGAGACCCATGTAAGGAATGCAACATTCTGGGACTGTTTCTATCTATTAGTAGCATGAGGGGCAACCCTGCGGTGCATTTTCTATTACCCGTTATAAGATCTGAGTTGCATCTGAACATGGACAGGAATGAGCTTTCTTTTACTTGAGTGGAGAATCTCTTCTGGAACATTGGCATCCTCTGTGATATATGTCTATCTCTCCACACAACTCTGTTTAGATACCTGGACTGAATATTTCTGATGCCATTTAACCTGCTGATGTTCAGTACGTGTATCAGTATTAGGTCGGAGGATGCCTTGTATGCCAGGCACAGGTCATCTTTTAGTACTCTTTAAGATACAGAGTATAGTGACAAGGCTTTGAGGTGAACCATGCAAAACCTATTGTTTAGGACTTGTATTATTTATTTATTTATTTTACATTTGTTAACTGGGAAAGTCCGACTTGGAACGAGACAATTTTCAGTGGAGACCCGGGGAGAAATGCTCCAGACGCACGTCTTTGTAACTTTTTATCTTTGTATCTTTTTAGTAAGGCATCTCTGTGGGCATTCCAGTTGTTGCATGTGTCTGGACAGGTACATGCTAAAGTGGGCATTATACAAAATGATTGACCTAATGAGGGCTTTGTAAAGGGGACAATAACATCTCTAGATCTAGTCACAATCAATTTGTTCATAAGCTGTGTAATATAGAAAGACTGTCTTATGACACAGAGCACATGTTGGTCAAAAGTTAAGTCACTGTCCACACAAGTTCCAAAATGCCAAACAACTGGGTCAGCTCTCTGAAGGGTATTGTCATTTTGATAGTACCCTGGGGTGGATAACTTCCAAAGGATATGATAATCCTAGGATCATAGGAAGTTACTAGGCTAATGGCCCTAGGGCCCTTACAGGCCTAGCCAAGTTCTGCCTTTGTTTCGATGATCAGCACCTATTGCCCTTGTCCAAGGGGAGACACAGGTGGAACTTCTGGGGTGAATTTATAGTTACCCATCCAGTCGTCCAGGTTGTGGCTTGAAGAGGGCCAAAGAGGTGGTCTGCTGGGCATGAATTGGGAGTTTGTTCCACAGGTGTGGTAACCTCTGGGAGACAAATCTATTCCTCCAGTAGGTTCTATTAATGTCACATACTATGTTAAGGTCTTTAGAGTGAGTAACCTGTGAGCCATTGGACTTAAATATGCAGCATTTCCAATAAAGCAGAGTCAGACATTGCCTTATATGCAAGGCAGAGATTGCCTCTGAGTAGTCTGTATGAAATGGAGTAAAGTGACAGTGATGTCATGCAATCAGGGTTGCCAGATTTCCAGCACCCCAGGTAGGGACAAAAAAAAAAAGAAGGTCTCTCACGGCAAGTGAAGACCAAAAAAAAAAAAATGTTCGGCAACCGAAGTCCAAAAAAAAAGTCTTCCACATTAAAGAACTGAGCTCACTCAGTAGCTCTGCACTAAACAAGGAGCTTCATTCAACAAGAGAAGTTTTTTAGCGATTTTGATTGGCAGATATGCATATACGGGGCCAATATCAAAAAACACGAGCTTCTTGTGTTTAATGTGGAACACAAGGATTGGCCCGTATGCCAGGTATACGGGACAATCAAAAGAAAAAAAAAAAAACAAACAAACAAACAAAGCGGAGGCTGGCCGGGATTTTAACCGGCAGGGTGGGACTCGGGATCAGGCTGCTGATCTCGGGACAGTCCCGCCCAAATAGGGACGTCTGGCAACCCTGCATGCAATCCACATAGATACTGAATACCTTGAATTCTCCTTATGAGGAACTTTTGTGGTCTCTGCATTTGCTGCAGATGCCTGGGTAGGTACATACCACAAGGGGTGTTGTACTCAACTATTGACTTGATGAGGGAAGAGTACAGGGAGGTTAAAACTTTTTTTCCTGGATGCAATGCCCTTACTTATGAGATGAGCAATATAGAATTCCATTCTAACCACTTTGGAGACATGGTGATCAAAGGTAAGGCTGCTGTCAACCTGTGTGCCAGGTCTTTCACCACTGAGTGCATGCTTAGGGTGTTTCTATTGATTTGGTAGTCAGCAGGAACATCACTCTTTTGCTCTTACTGAAAGACATGACAGTACATTTTTTGCACTGAATTTAAGGGCGTCTTTGGCACCAATTATTTGTTTGTGTAAGACCCTCTTGTAGGATGTTGACATCGTTTGAGGATTCTATGACTGCTTCCAGTTTGCAGTCGTCAGCAAACTTTGTCAGCCACAGACCTTTAGTTTTTGCTTGTACTTCGGAGAGCTAGATTCCAAACAGTAGAAGTCCCAAGACTGATCTCTGTGGAATTTACTGTATTTTCAATTCATGATTCTGGCACCATTTGCAGTTTGGGACAAACCATTTTATATGATGGTTAAGTCATTTGTAAATCCAGTAACACCTCCTAGCTTGCAGTAATCTCAAACTTAGTCAGCCAAAGCCCTTTGGTATTTGATTTTACTTTAGAAAGTAGATGCCAAATAGGAAAAGTCTCAGCACTGAAACCTGGGGGGCTCCACTGGTGACAGGTCTCTTTCTATAGGTAGCCTCCCCTATTTTGATCTCTTGCATTCTGTGAGCCAGTTGGCAGTCCATCTAGTGATGTAAGAGTTTATTCAGCTTTTCTATTATACCTGAGCAGGGGATTGTGTTAAAAGGCTTGGCCAGGTCAAGGTAATGTGTTGTGAACTGTTTTACCTTCATTCATTGCTTTGGTGACAAAAAATAAAATTTGTTCATTATTTGAGCCTTTCTTACTCTTTGTCCCTGATTCTTGCCTGAACCGTTTGAGAGATCAGAGCATACATTTAACTGTCCCTGATTTTGTATAATATTTTTGGTCTGTTCCTCATACGATTTGTGGTTTTCTGACAAATTTATGAGGATTGCAAAACTTATTTGACAGACTTCATATCCTCCCGAAAATGCATGCTAATGCAAAACCTGTTATTCTAGCAACTAAGCATATAAGAAAAATGTCATACTTAAATCTGTCCCTGATTCTGGAACTTTGACCTTTTTCCTGACCCATTACATTTTTGGTTTTATACCTTGAGATATAAGGTTTTCAGGTTTAAATAAAAACTGTGAGCAAACGTGTTTACCACTTTCAAGCTCAACCTGCTGCATTTTTTTTCATTTGTCCAAGTAAATAAAACAGAAGTGCAACAAAAACTGAGCAACTAGAAAAATAATAATAAATAACCTAAATGAAGGTTTAAAGTCAGGCAAGAAGTTTAATAACATTTTTATAAGCAGAATAAGAACCACACAGTATTTTTTGTTGTTCTTTTAAATACATTGACGTTTCTTGCATGACTTTAAAAATCTAACAAAACTGGGGCCAAGTTGCAGTAACGAAAAAATGAGGAAAAAAGGAAGACTTAAGGCAAGGAAGACACTGCATTAACTTCTGAAAACACACTGACAGCAGAATCAAAGTTATTTCAGTTTCTTGCCTGCATTAAGTCTTATTTTATCATCACCATCATCACTGGTGTCATCATTATTATTTTTACTGTTATTATTTCATAAATGACTGTCCAGAATGTACCTGGGTGGGCTGCTGCCACTTTAGTTGAGGTCCATAATCCACTGGAGCATTTATCCCCGGGCCTCCGCTGAAAACAGGCTCTGTGGAACCTAGTCGGACTTTCCCGGTCAAGAAATCATAAATAAATAAATAAATAAATAAAATAAATAAATAGAAGTGCACTGGCATGTTCAACAATATGACCATTATTAATGAACAGTAAATAATAGTGAAAGCCACAAAATATCAGAAGCTGAAATGAAACAATGAAGTATCAGTTGTAAAATAATAAGCTTTTTCATTCCTTTACTATCAAACATGGAACAAAAGCTTTTATTATTTTTTACAACTGATACTTCATTGTTTCAATCCAAGTTCAGATTATTTATAGTAAATAACATTGCTAATTACCAGAGCTGGATCATGGTCAAATGAGGCCCTAGGCAAGGTAATAGACCGCCACCCCCGAGCAGCCTCTCCTGCAGCAAACCCTACCCCCCCCCCCCCCAGCAGCAGCCCGCTCCTCAGCCATTCCAGTGTTCCATTACTTGGTTATTTCTCCCCAGTTACCATAAACACTGTGCAAACCTGTCACTGTGCATGCTGTTTTCTTATTTACTTCTGCAATGATTACAGATATTGAAATAAAGTAGCACAAACATGGATAGCCATTTGCTAAACAAACAATACAGTTTCACAATGAAAACAGACTTAGCATGAGCAGTAAACTTCTCTGGCCTTGAAACTCACATTCATTGAAACGGCGTGGAAACACACATTCATAGAAAATGCATCTGGCCAGTGGAGTATTAAGTCTACCTGTAGGCTGTTTTCAAATTATAGACTCCTTGCATACATTTTTAGGGCCATGCATACATGTATGTGTTCTTTGATTTACCTTCCTGATTGTATTAAATTATATTCCTTGTATAATACAGCGCCACTTGTCAGAGTGTGTTTTAAATTTGTAGTTTTGAACATTGTTTTAGTAAGGAATGAAACAAAATGTAAAAACCAATAATGACAAAAACCCATTTCAGAAAATGTCAACCATAAAAGGCCACTCAGACTTCTATCATTACAATCCATCTATATCACCCAATAAGCACAATCTCTGCAGAAGTAAACGTCATCCAAATAATTCCACATTAAAAGATCTGTAACTAATGAAAACAACTTTACATTTCAGTGTTTCATCTACAGATTCAGTATCTGCTGGACTTGAAGAATGAACTGCTTATATTACATTAAAAAAATTGGTAAGCTGGTAATATTGTAATATGGAATGATTGACAAACTGACAACAACTTCATAGTTACTAGGCATCTCATACAAAGGACAACATACTCAGGAGTGTAGAAGCCTATCTCCTCTTAAAATGTACCATATAATTGGCAATCAAATAGACATCACAATATTAACACTCCATCCACATGGTGTGGATGCAAAAAATCCAGAATCCAAGCTGTAAACCAATTTGCTCTTCCTGTCCTAACTTACAGTTTTGGAGTGATTGACTGACCCCAAAACGTGTTGGATAGATTAGATAGGAAAACAAGAAGGATGCTTCATGCTCACCAAATGATTTATAAAAATCAGTGCATACCAAGATTATATATTCCCTGCTCTGAAGGAGGTATGGGCCTCCTTGAAATTGATTACATGTGTAGATCTGCAATCATGGGACTCCACACATATCTCCTGACTTCACAAGATCCAAACATAGTGAAAGTTTTGAAACATGAGGAGATTAAATCTAAGATGACTTCCCTGCTTAGGCTAGCAGAAGCATATCCGCATCAAGCAGGAATGGAAATCAAACCAGAAATAGATAAAAGTCAGGCAGCAACTGAATGTGCCAAAAAACAAAAGAAAGAATATAAGGTGAAGGACAGGATGAGAAGGCAAGACGTGGAAAATGAATAAATATAGTTGCAAGTATAGAAAACTTCTGGAAGAGCCTCATGTTGATCAAGAACGAACGCAGGAATAGTTAAGGAGAGGCAAATTTAAACCAAGAGATGAAAGGTTAATATTGGCGGCCCAAGATAGAGGGCTACATGCACATTGGTTTACAAAGTCCACTGAACATGTGGGAGAAACAGACAAATGTAGGCTTTGTAAAATAGAATTGGAAACAGTTGCACACCTTGTTGCTGGTTGTGACAAATGGCAGAAGGACTGTATACTGAAAGACATAATAATGTGGCGAGACTTTTGCACTTGGGATTGTGCAAACTTTATGCTACTGAAGTAAATGAAAAATACTGGAAATTGAGCCACAAAGCATCATAGAAAATTATGAAGTCTACATGACATGGGATCATCCATTACCAACAGTTCAAAAGACAGATGCTAGAAAACCAGGAAAAGAAGACAAAAGTAGCATATATCATTGAAATTGTCACACCCAGTGACTACAGTGTCCTGTGTACAGAGAGACACAAAGTCATAAAATATCAGGATTTGCAGGCAGAAACGAGAGCGATGTGGAAGAAAGATTCCCAGATAGTTCCAATAGTAGTAGGAGCAACAGGTCTTATAAAGAGTCTACAATTGTATTTAGATATTTTTATATGATGAATTTATATACAAGATAAATTTAATAACTGTATTAGTATCAAGCTATTGAGTTTATATTTACATTCCTGGATTAATTTGATATCACGTTTCATGGATTATATGTTTATAGACCTTAGTGACTCATAAGTGTTATGTTATATATTCTTCAATTATTTGATTATTACAACACTACATGCCACCTATGGTCAGTCTATATATGTCAAGATTTTTTATATATATTTTTTATATACATTATTATTATTATTTTTATATATATTTTGTATTGTTGACACAACATATATATATATATATATATATATATATATATATATATATAGTTGACACTTACATTTTATACATATTTTTACAGTTAATGAATATTTTCATGCCTATTTTTACATTAATACTAAATATTTCTAATAATTAGTGACTTTTCTATAGACAGACATATGTTTATGCTAATTTGATATGTTCTTAGTTTACTTTATATATTCCAAGAGCATATGGATTACCACATTATCTATTTGTTATTGCTTAGTTTGGCTTCTTGGAGTGCTTATTTATTTTAAGCAAGTATGTAATTATTAATACTATTAATACTACTGTAATATTAATAGTAAGTATATGTCTATTTTTCAGAAGTGACTCAAAGCATTATTATTATATATGTGTTTTAATCTTGAAGTTTTAAATGAATGTTCTAAAGCAAATGTTTTTTAATCAAATGAGCTGATGTTAAATGAATCATTGCTTGATTATTTAATTGAATGAAGAAAAAGCGGGAAATTAAGAGATGTTTTTTGCTATTTAAACATTTGTTTGTTCATTGATTGTTATAACCTGAAGAAGCATACAGTCCGTATGCGAAAGCGCTTGTTATTTTCAATAAAATCCTGATATATATACATTTTTGCATCGTGGTGATCTTCGCTTGGTGTTCCTGGGATTGTATTTAGATATACTACCAATACATGTAAGTCCATATGAATTGCAGAAGAAGTCATTACTGAGGACTATATTATCTTATCGAAGAGGCATTAATGCCGCTTCATCGACCCATAAAGAACGAACCACCAGTTCCACAAACGGCCGATTCAGCATTTTTTTTCCCTAGGGAAAAAAATTGCTTGGCTATCAGCGTGAATTTGCCCCTTTCCCCACTGTAGTGCGATCTCAGAGTTGGTATATTTTGTTAGGGGTGTGTGGGGGCAAAGTCCCCCACATTGGGGGTTGTAGGGGGGTGAAGCCCCCCACTTTTATGTGTTTGTAGTGATGTTTAATTCCTGGCTGGATCAGTGATTTTTCCTAGGAAAAAAAAAATAGCTGAATTGGCCATTCGCAGAACTGGTAGTTCGTTCTTTATGGGTCGATGAAGAGGCATTCACTGTAATACCTCTTTGATAAGATAATATACACCCGCGAAGAGCACTACTGGCTCATATCAAAGAATGAAACAATACTAATTTCATGAACTTTAATCGTACTTTGACTTAGGAATGGAGTCCATTCTCGTCATGGTATTAGGAACTCAAAAGATTTGGAGAAATTTAAAAAAAATATGGGAGTAGATTCCACAGCTTCTGCACCAAAGGCAATTATACTGCTAACACTGCTTTCAAATTCTACAACGTAAACAGTGACTGCCATTTGATAAGCAAAACAGTTGCACATTGAAAACAGACTTAGCATGAGCAACAGTAAACTTTCTTCCCTTGAAGCTCACAATTTCACGAATGAAGTGAAACTCATAATCCCTTGAAAATGCACTGAAACTCAAACTCACAATTCCATCAGCAGTCTGGTAGTTGGGGATTCAGGCTTTTGTCTCCACTGAAGCTCACAATTCCTTCAGCAGTCTGGTAGTCGGTGTACAAGATTCAGGCTCTTATCTTGTGTAACCAAGTTACAGGGTCAAGCCTGATCAACTTGACTAGCCTGCCCTCCTCCTAACTAGGGCATTACATACAATACCTATGTACCTCTCAACCTCTTAGCATAAGAAATTTGGACAAAGCCTAAAATATTAGGGGACAAAGGCCCCAAAATATTATTCTTATAGACTTAGAAAGTTGCTAGAATAAGCAGCATTATTCTTAGCATGCATTTTCTGAAAAAAATGAAGTCTGAAACTCAAATGCATGACATTATTTAGTTATTTCAATCCTTAGTGATTTACCAGAAAACCACAAATGTTGCGGAATAGGCCAAAAATATCAGGCAAAAAATCAGGACATTCTGCAAAATTCTGAACAGTTGAGGGGTACACTTAACCTCTTACTTCAAGATATCTGGACAAAGCCTGAAATAATGGGGATACAGTGGAGGAAAATAGGGATATAATTTAAATATTGTTCGTTTTAACTTAGAAAGTTGCTAGAATAACAGGATTTGTGTTGACATGTATTTTCTGAAGGATATGAAGTCTGAAACTCACACACACACACACACACACACACACACACACACACACACACACACACACACACACACACACACACACTCTCTCTCTCTCTCTCTCTCTGTCTTACACAGCAACACACACACAATTGCACCAAGACTCCCCCCCACACACACACACACGCGCGTGCACGCTTTCTTACACAACGCACACCCACACACACCCACTCTCTTACAGAGCAACACACACACATCTTCTCTTTCATAGAACAACCTACTAGTTTAAATTCCATACACACACCTATTATCTCAGACAGTAACACACACACGCACACACACACACACACACACACACACACACACACACACACACACACACACACACACACACACACACACACACACACACACACACACACATATACACACACACACACACACACACACACACACACACACACACACACACACACACACACACACACACACACACACACACACACACACACACACACACACACACACACACACACACACACACACACACACACACACACACACACACACACACACACACACACACACACACACAGCAACACACATCCACACCCACACACACCCACTCTCTTATAGAGCAACACACACACACACACACACACACACACACACACACACACACACACACACAGACACACACAGACACACACACACACACACACACACACACACACACACACACACACACACACACACACACACACACACACCTTCTCTTTCATAGAGCAACCGGCTAGTTTAAATTCCATACACACACCTACTATCTCAGACAGTAACTCACACACACACACACACACACACACACACACACACACACACACACACACACACACACGCATGCGCGTACACACACACACCCACACACACACACACACACACACACACACACACACACACACACACACACACACACACACACGTGCACTTTCTTGCACAGCAACACACACCCACTCCCACACACACCCACTCTCTTACAGAGCAACACACGCACACCTTCTCTTTCATAGAGCAACCGGCTAGTTTAAATTCCATACACACACCTACTATCTCAGACAGTAACACACACACACACACACACACACACACACACACACACACACACACACACACACACACACACACACACACACACACCTTCTCTTTTATAGAGCAACCGGCTTGTTTAAATTCCATACACACACCTACTATCTCAGACAGTAACACACACACACATTATCTCTCATACAAGAATGGTTAATTTAAATTCCATACAGGCACACACACACACACACACACACACACACACACACACACACACACACACACACACACACACATGCTTTCTCATGCAGAAACAAATGGTTTAAATTACACACAGACACACACACACACACACACACACACACACACACGCGCACATACCTTCTCTCTTAATGGAACTGCTAGCTTAAATTCCACGCGTGAGTGTAGAGAATGTATTTACATCTGTGTGGGTGCATCTGTGTGGGTGCATGCAACACATGCATGGTCCTCCTTAAAGGAGAAAATGCTTGCACCATGGAGTGAAGACGTTTTTTTTTTTTTTTAATTGTTGAAGCCTCCCGGCCAACCTGCACTTGTTGAAGCCTCCTGGCCAACCTCCTGCACCTGTAAAAGTGGGAGGGCACTCACCCCCCCTGACCATATGGTTCCGGTGCCCTTGGACACATTTAGAGGAACTAATCAGGATATTAAGATCAGGTTACCTGATTGGCACCATGAATTCTGTTTCTATGACTTAAAGAAATAAAAATAAATAATTACCACCTACATCGTAAAGTGTAAAATACAGCAGTAAACAAGGAACTGTCTCAGCTGTATACTGTTTTGGCAGTACATTTTTATATTTCCATTTTCAACCAAAAGAAAACTGGCACCAGGTTATGTGGGTTAACAAAAATGGGGAGGTGCGCCCCTGTGCCAAGGCTTAAATCCACCACTGGAATAGTCCCAAAGTATATAAATATATATATATATATATATATATATATATATATATATATATATATAGTATAGCCACTGTTCTATTGGTACAAAAAGAGCAAAAAGGAAAGAGGGGAAACTCAACAGTTGCCCGTTTAAGGTAGGTTTAATGTAAATTCTGTAATATCATAAATTGTTGATGGAAATTTAAACTATGATATATGTTTGCCCTGCTCCAAACTTTTAAACAGTTTAGCTGAAGACCACAAGACCACAGCTATCAAACTTTTCATTTTAATAATTAGAATGGCACACAGAGAAGAATAATGAGAGCTTTTTATCAAATTGTAAATATAGGACAGAATACATTTACAATAGGGGGATGATAACCATGAATTAACAAGGTATATTTCACCTTAATGAATGGATTATGTCAGTGTTTGCTTACCTAGTGCTATATGGATTAAATTTAACTTTAAGAATGAATGAGATTCAAGACCCCAGAGTAAAGTAAGATCTTCAGCTGAAGTTACAGAGTTATCTTTAAGACAACATGTTAAAATGTTGACTTTAATCATGGGAAAGTCTCTAGCAGGTAATGGTTGAGTATTTTGATATAAGGTTACCCAGAAGGGATTGGCATACCTTAAATTCTGACAGTAATCATGGCCTGTGAATATATTTTTGTAAATCAGAAATTAACTGTCTTATAACAGTTGTCACTTCTTTGAAATAGAAGAGTAGACTTATTTTGGAAACCTATTTCCCTTGTGTATATGCTTAGGAAATTAATTGCCCTAGGGTTTATATTTAGATTCTGAATCATATTTCTGACAGTAAAAACCCTCAGAGAGGGATTACTAATAGAACCTGTCACTTGGCTTGATCTTTTGAAAAAAAAATACATGATATGTCCTAGTAGAGAAGAAAATGATTTTTTTGTCTTCTATTTGATTTATAGTTTGTTTGCTTATTCATATTAATTCTACATACATTGTCATTCTGATAAAAGGAAGAAACAATATCAGAATTTATTTTTAAAGCAGGAGATTGGAATACAACAGATGCTGTTATTACAAAATGGAATATTTTTGGAAAATCTTTTTCGAGATGGATGTTGTGGTGAAAAGATTAAACATTATAATTTTCTGTCTCTCCAAATGTGTTTAATAGTAGTGGTTAGGTTGTCAAAACTTGCTAAGAAGACATTTCTTTAATCAGTCTGGTTTATACTTGATAGTAATCTGGTGGATAAGTGGTGAAGATAGTCTCCTGTATACTAAAAAGGAATACAAGTAATTTATCTAAATTTAATTTATAGTTCAATTTTTATTTGGTTTACAACTATGTATGATAAATGTATCTAATAAATATTAAAAAAGCCTGATGAGTTATGCAAGTACATTAAAATGTCATCTGCAAATGCATTAACGTTTGTGTTAGAACTGAAAGAAATATTCTCTGAATTAAACAATGATTTAAAATCCTTTGAGAAAGGGCTGTATTAACGGGAGAAAAAGAAAGGGAGATAATGGCCAGCTTTGTCGAATACCTGTACTAATCTTAAATAAGTAGGGATGAATTTATTAAATTGTGTATTATTTTAAACATTTGAGTGAGAAATTAAGTTTTTGTAATAATTTTAGCAACAAAAGGAATATAGACTCAAAAGCCTAAGCATCCAAGGGGACAACTTCCTGAGTTGGGTTACATACATTCTGATATGAAATTATTTTAGCATGAACTTATTTATTTATTTATTATTTATTTATTATGTTTATTGACTGGGTGGATGAGCTGGTTCTGGAATCCTGTTCAGACATGACTCATTTGCAAAAGAACAGCAAATTATAAAGTTAATGTGATTTGCAACAAAGACAAAGAACAACATTTACATAAAAAGTTACATTTTTCTACATTACTAATTACAAACTTCAGTAATATAGTACTACAGGTTATGTAACATCAAATTATTTCTATAGGCATGCGATGGCTTGCAGAAGTGGTACAGCACTGCTTTACCTTACATATCAATACACCATTCTACATAAACATAACTAAGACTAAAATGATTGTAGAGAGGAAAGATAGAGATAGGGTGCAATTTGTATTAAGTAAGTAGGAAGAGAAAGAAAAGTAGTAAGTGTAGGACTAGAAAAGCCTACAAGGATTTGTGGCATGCATATTTATATAGCCTGATTCCAGCGTTAGGGTTCAGGCCAATTATACAAGCCCCCTGCACCCCTGATATGAGGGCAAGCCCTCCACACCTCAGAACTGGTGTATACCTACTCCAAGATTGGCATACCTCAGAGAAATGGAATATTCTGAGAAATGGCCATCTCAGTTTTAATATATCTAAGTCCGTTTTTTCAGCCATACATTCTCCGTGTTTCAGGACTCACTCTAGTTGGTCCTGATATTTTAAATAGTTACAAAGAATATGCAGTTTGTAAGATTGTGACTAATATAAAGACTGTCAAAATGCTACAGAGAAAGATACATCCAATGAAGCCCCCCCCTATCATTAAGATGGAAAAAAATTATAATGTAATAAGATCACAAGTAAGTCCTGAAGGAGAGCCTCAACATGGTCAGAATTGTCTGCTCAGGACAGAATAAATGCAACACAAAAGGAAGAAGAAAAGAAATAAATAGGTATAATGAAACGGGCATCATGGCCTTCAATGCAATACACGTAAAATGGGCGCCTTTAAACTTATCTCAATACGAGCTCGGAATCTTAATCTGAACTTCTGAAGAACCCCTCAGTTCACAATAGCTTCATTAGAAATTTTTGTTAGAGGCCTTACCAGTGAATAAATTGTATCTGTCACCTTCCCTTCCTCAAAGTACAGAGAAGAATATGGAGTAAGTGGTAATTGATTGGTAACCTGCTAGAAGCATTAACTTTGTATGAGATATTGTTTAGACATTTTCCTTTGTCCTGTTTGTCTTTAAATATTGTTACCCATTTGAAGCTAACTGTAAGTAGTTTGAAATAAAATGAAACATATAGCAACCCACAGGCATTCTGCAAAATTCATCACTAACTTATAAATGTGCTAATAAATGTCAGAAAAAGAACACATCTGCACGGTTGTCAGCCCCAGAAGGTACACATATTGTATATCACATCTAACTGTGAAGGAGGCTCCTAATTATTGATAAAACACCAAAGCATATAATTCTATCACCACAGAAAGAGAAAAAATAATACTCTAAAAATCAAAATATACATTTTGATTAAATTAAATTGATATAAATAAACCACTAAGATCTGGAATGTATTTGTTTAAAATGGGTATCACTCACTTATAACATCAGCAGGGAGAAATTGTTTCAGTTGAAATCATAACTTCTGTTATTTCAAATCTGTTCCTCATTTAAGCCAGTACAGTAAACAAATGAAAAAATTAACAATAAGAATCTGAAATATAAATCATTGCGTGATAATTGCTTATATATGCATATATATATATATATATATATATATATATATATATATATATATATATATATATGCTTCCAGCATAAATCATGGCTGTATTACTATTTATCTAGTCAACCATAATGGCTGATATAGGTCATACTAAACTTATGAAATGTAAAAACCCAAGGAAAAAGGTAATTCTTCCTTGCACAGCCTACATGCTAGCAACAGGTTGTCACTTCTAAAGTTTATCAAACGTAATGCACACTCAGTCCGGCCATTGCCAAAATATGTTATATATTTGTCAGACTTACATAAAATTATTAGCTTTATACATGCTACCACTTGGAGAAAGTTCCATATTCATTGGAGAGGCCAAATTGATGTTTATATTTCTTTGTATTAACAACTCTATAACCTGAGCCATTTTCATTTTTTCTAGTCTGATTTTTTGGCTGCTCAGCAGAAATAATCACACTGGAGCAATGAAAAGAAAAACTGTTTTCTGTTTTCTACCATTGATACTTCATGGCAATTGGATGCACAGAGCATGATCTCATTTAAAGTTAGTGCTTCTTACAGGTTACCGATCAATAACCACTTCCACATACAAAATTCTTAGTGGACTTGCACTTGAGGGGAGTAAAGTGCCCTGTGAAGCTATAATTCTACAGGAGGAGAGAAAGCTTTGGGTGGACCTGCAGTTTGTTTAAACATCTATCAATGAAGCTTGTTTTGAGGAAAACCATCACACAGATTTCTTACTATAATACTTCCCCTGTGGCAACATCATTCTAAATTGGTAAAAAGGTCTTTTTGCATATCACTGACATTTTTGTGGAAGATACTGAAGTCAGGTGTAAACTACTGCCTTGTAACTGGAAAATTCTTGTTCATCTTCATAGATGTTATAAGGAAAAGACTTTGTCAGACTCTCTAATACTTGCTGCATCTAAATTGTTGGTTTAATGAAAAAAGGGAACAGAGCTATGTCATTCCTAATATCAAGAAAAAAAAGTAATTCTTCCTTATACAACTTGAAGAAATGTCACAGGGAAGAGGACTATTTACCCTAGGTTGTGTTAAAATATAATCCTTAAGGTCAGCAGAAATTGGATGTTGGTATCTTAGCATAATGAATACAGGTGCTGCATCAGTGTCTCAAAATAATAATCAATGCATTTTTTGTTTTCTTTTTTATGTTATAGATAAGTAATAAGGGAAATTAAAGACTGTTGGGAAAGAAAGCCCTCAATGGCTGATTTTATTTATCCATTGTTAACCAGGTTAGTCCCACTGGACTAGCAGCCTGTTTTCATGGGAGACTGGAGGTGGTATTTATACTATTGTGGAAATTTCGCCAGGGCATTGTGGAAATTTCCCTGCTCTTTTTGAAAGGTGCCATGAGATCTGTTATATCCAAGTGAGCTATCAACAACTTGGGCAGATGGAGCCTTGGTTTAAGGTCTCATCTGAAGGATAACGCATTCAAGAGTGACGCCCCCTTATGCTGCACTGCAGTGTCAGCAATACAACTACCTGTCATGGGAATAGAACCACCTTTTGTACCAAAAACAAGTGTGCTACCTGTTGCTCCACTGACATTGCCTATTGTCCATGGGAAAAGAGGAGAACAAAGCTGATTAAGATGCTTCTTCTTTTTCATAGATTCTTTTACCATTGTTACCCTTTTTACTTCTGACATTATCATCCAGGTTTTTCATTAGGTTATAAACTACCTGGGGCCTTAAGCAGTGTTAGTGACACATCTTGGGAATGTTATTTTAAGAGAGATGAGTATAAAACCGCCTTTTGGGATATTTATAATGTAGCATCAGAGAAAACAGCTGACCATGCTGATGCTATCTTGAAAAACTTTTAGTAATTTATTTACTGTTGCTTCTTTTTTATGTCTTTTATTGTCAGATTAAGAAATATATCAATATTTTATATAAACCCGAACAAACATAATATAACTATACAAACGTAGAACATATTCCAAATATTACAATCAAATCCTACATGCACATTAATCCAGGAGAAAATTCTTAGGTATACTATTCACTATGAATGATATAATTAATCAGTAGCCAGTGATGGGTGTATGGGCTGTACTTATGTGTGACTGCAGCACAGTGACTACCAGAATGAAGCATGTCTAATACTTGCAGCACTCATGGGTAAATACTACACAACCTTCACCACTACCATTGCTTAATACCATTATGCTAACATACTGTTTTTTTCTGTTTTATTTATGATATAATTTATTTGTACAGTTTACAGATAAATACATATAGGAAATAGTTCATTGAAATCTTGTATTAGTTTTTTCACTTTTGAGTTAATATTTTTCACATAATAAATTTCTTTAGTAATTATCAATTAACAAGTAAGTTTTGTGGACCAAGCAGTAATTAATTAAGAAACCTACTCATTAAAATGACAGTGCTGGCAGGGACAGAGCTGTTTTAATGACTACATCAAGGGATTTCTCGAGCTCCACTCAAAAACATGTATCATGCCCACAAGTAAGTATGTACATGCACAAGTGCAATTTAACAGCAATATGAAAATGTGACTAGCCCATGACCATGTAGAGTGTGCACTTGGGCTGGCAAGTCACCATATAGGGGTTGTGTCAGACCATACATAAAACTGTGAAACAGGTATGGCACAAGTAACTGTACATGCTATACTAGTGGGTAATTCTATACTACTCTGACTCACCTAACTAATTAACAACAGAACAGTAATTATACTCAGCTTCTATACTACTCTGACTCACCTAACTAATTAACAACAGAACAGTAATTATACTCAGCTCATTCTCCTCTGTCTGCTTCTGAGCTGAAAAACAAGAACAACAGCAAATGCAAAATACATCAATTAGATATTCTGCAAGAACCCATTTAACGATATGCCCAAGATGCAGAAACCTTTACAAATGCACTCTATCACCTACAAGGATGCATGGATCGTGCCATCCCTAGCAAAACCAAGACTCACTCCTCTAAGAGAAGGAAACCAGTTTGGTGGACCCCTGCCATACACAGGCTATACAATAGAAGGAGGAAACTAGTTCAGAAAAAAAAGCAACTCCCAAGAAGGAAAGAAATCCCTGATCAGTATCAGTAAGAAACTAAGGTCATTCATAAAATTATCCAAGGCTAACTTCGAAAGAAAAATAGCCAAGGATTCAAAAGATAACCACAAAGCCTTCTTTAGCTATGTTAAGAATCTAAGTGGCAACTTGTAGATATGCACTGAACTAGTGCAAAATAGCACAAAATATACTGAACCTACTGATATTGCCAAATTCCTGGCAGATAGATTCAGTGCAAACTTCACCCCCCTCCCACCACAAAAGGGCCCACAACAATACCAAAAAAGTGTAGTGTCCCGGAAATCACAGACCAGAGGTGAAAACAGCCCTTTCAAAAGCCAAAAACACAGTGTCAATGGGGCCAGATGGTGTCCTTGGCTGCGTCTTGCACGAACTACAGAATGAACTAACCCCCCACCTAAACACGCTGTTCAACCTCAGCCTCTCCACAGGCTATGTGCCCATAGAATGGTGAACAGCAACGGTTATTCCTCTCCACAAAGGAGGGGCCACAACTGACCTTGGTAACTATCACCCCATAAGCCTGACTAGCCTGGTCTGCAAGACTATGGAGCGCATTATCATGGAACTCATTAACAAAGACATTGGGAACCTCCAAACACTTGACCCGACCCAGTTCGGCTTTGTTAAGGGCAGATCATGCCTACTAAACCTGGTTGACTTCTTTGAGACAGTCACTAAGGCGATAGACAAGGGAAAGGTGGTTCATACAGCCTACCTTGACCTTGCCAAGGCTTTTGACACCATTCCCCACTCAGATATTACAGAAAAACTCACCAGCCTGAACATAAACCCCTACATCACAAGATGGGTTGTCAACTGGCTTACAGACAGAACTCACACAGTAAGAATAGCGGGCTCCAGCTCCAACTCTAAACCAGTCACAAGTGGTGTCCTGCAAGGCTTGGTCCTCGGACCCCTACTGTTTGGCATATACTTCTCAGAAGTACAGGCAAACACAGGAGGACTATGGCTAACCTAGTTCACCAATGACTTCAAACTGGGAGCCATAATTGACTCTCCGGCTGACATGGACATCCTTCAAAAGGGCCTTACTGAGATGGACACCTGGTGTCAAAGTCATGGCCTCAAGCTAAATGCCAAAAAATGCATAGTCATCCTGTTTGGGAAAAACAAAACACCTATGAATTACCACATAGGTGGCAGCCTCCTTAATACAGAAGAGGTAATAAGAGGTCTGGGGACCCAGGTAGATAATAATCTCTCCTTTGACAATCATATTGCCAAAGTAGTTAGGAAATCCTTCTATGTGGTCCATCTAATTACTAAAGGGTTTGCATCTAGAAATAAAGAGGTTATAGTGCCCCTCCACTCATCACTCATCAGACCCATCATAGAGTACAATGTCCCATTTGGAATGTACCTCACAAGACACTTCCAAAAGCTGGAAAGACCACAAAAGTACCTCACCAAGAGGATTACTAGCCTCAAACATATGTCCTATGCAGCCCGACTGAAAAAACTCCGGCTGTACTCAGTGGCATATCGCTTACTCAGAAGTGATCTCTGCCTGACTTACAAAGCCATGTCCAACTCAGAATTGATGGATATGCTCCACCTAAAGAAATCCAAGTCACTGCGAGCCACACGCTCTAGTGAGCTAAACTCACCACAGCAATAAATAGAACATGCTGGAGGGATATATTCCTGTCACAGAGACTCTCCGCTCTTTGGAACAAAATTCCAAACTACATTAGGCAGAGCCCTCACTAACACTCTTCAAGGGAAACCTTGATGAGTGGATAGGTAACAGAAAATACATCCCTGGGATCACTTCATTGTCTCTGCTTGACAGAGGATCAGTTAATTAATCAATGGGGTGGCGAACGCTGACACATTTTAGCAAGGCTTGTAAATGCCCTCGGGCAGATAGCCTAGTACCTACCTATAAACCTATGAACCTATGATATGGGAAATGACAGGGCAGTGACCAGCCCTCTATACTTGCTGTGCATCTAAGGAGTACTGTCTCTGACTTCTTCCTCCCATTGCCATTGGTTTAGAAGATTGAGATGTTGTATCCTTAGGTCTTTGCAGTGCTGCCAGTACTGTTCAACAGAATGGTTGATGCCAGTACAGCAGACACTGCTTTGGCAACATGGGGCCAGACTTCCACTTTATACTGAGGACTTTCATAAAAGTCGTCAAGCAGGTGCTCCTGGTAGTCTCTGTACATAAAGTACAGAAGGATTTTACTTTTTTTGCTGCATGACCTGGAATCAATACCTTGCTATCCTTAGTACCCTCAGAAGCCATGGACTTGTGGTAGGTCATAATCCAGAGGAAAAAAAATGGTAGCCCTCTCATGGTCATGTTTTTTGTTGCTGTTGCCATGTGATGTGCTTCTTCAGGAGCTTAGTCAGTGTGACCAGTTTTGATGTCACCATTACATAGAGTGAAAATACATGGCATGGGTATGATGGTGTTAGATCATGGGAACTGGAATGTAAAGAGTGTACAAAATTCAAAGTGCCTACATATGTCACCATTTTTGTTTAGTGCCTCCACAGGCCATAATACTACAATATTTTCCCCATGTACCTGCAAAGGTCACTGGATAACCTATTCATGCTTGTTGCACTTTGTACATACTCAAGTAAGTACACAAAGTGTGTGTGTGTGTGTGTGTGTGTGTGTGTGTGTGTGTGTGTGTGTGTGTGTCTGCAGCCCAAAGTTAGTTTTGGGAATATGATGAGATATACAGCAGATCATGAGTGCAATCCGTTGCTATTATATATGCATGTTGCCCTATGTGGATATGTATGGAAGCCTTCCCCCACCCTACCCCACCTCCACCAATGAAAATGGCTTCTTTGTTGTTACAAGAGCATATTTTTTCCATAGCACTCTATTATATAGGACTAGTTTCACTGTGCTACGTGTTGGTGAAGGGTTTGTCTTTTGACTCGGCATTGCTTATGTTTTTCACAGGTGCTGCATTATTAAGCTACTCCACCTTGGATAGCTGCTGCCTGATGTTGGGTTAAAAGTCTGAGCCAGATGATGATGAC